>NW_006800189.1:342087-350687 GCF_000485575.1 Poecilia formosa | reverse complement strand
GAGCCATGTGGGTGGAGGCGCTGGGCGGAGCCATGTGCGGAGGCGCCGGGCGCAGCCATGTGCGGAGGCGCTGGGCGGAGGCGCTGGCTGGAGCCGCTTGGCGGAGCCATGTGCAGAGGCACTGGGCGGAGCCATGTGGGTGGAGGCGCTGGGCGGAGCCATGTGCGGAGGCGCTGGGCGGAGCCATGTGGGTGGAGCCGCTGGGCGGAGCCATGTGCAGAGGCACTGGCTGGAGCCGCTGGGCGGAGCCATGTGCAGAGGCACTGGGCGGAGCCATGTGGGTGGAGCCATGTGGGCGGAGCCATGTGGGCGGAGCCATGTGGTTGGAGCCGCTGGGCGGAGCCATGTGCAGAGGCACTGGGTGGAGCCATGTGCGGAGGCACTGGGCGGAGGGGCTGGGCGGAGCCATGTGGGCGGAGCCATGTGGATGGAGCCGCTGGGCGGACCCATGTGCAGAGGCCCTGGTTGTCTTGGGTTTGGTTCCTGGTCTCGGACCGTTTGCTGCCTGTTTTCACCTTCTCTCTCTACCCTGTTTCCAGAGGATTTACTGTTTCTAAAAGGTCAAGAAAGCCACTAAATCTTAAAAAAATAAAAACAAACGAAATAAAAATAGAACATGAAGTTTATTTTTTGAACTTATGTGAAAAAGATACTAACAGCTCGAATCATAATGTCAAAACTTTGGTTTTTACAGATCTCTGCGGTATAACTTGCATAGGGTAAAATAAAAGTAAAAACATAAATATATATATTAAAATATTTATACAGGAACAGTTCTACAGTAGAACTAACTGCTAAATATTTCTACTCTGTTGTTCTGGTCTTTGTCAAAGACCAGCTAATTTTTCACTAGCTAATTAGCTGCTTTAACTAGTTTAATCTGAGTTAACAGAGTTAAAAGGCTAATTAGCTTGTTAATCAGATTATCTTGCTATAAAATTAAGACCATATTCAATGAAATGCAGCACAAAGAGCCACGTTTACGTAACTAAAGCTCAGTATTTGAAGGTTACAGTTCTCTCTCAGACAGAAGCAGAAGTGGGATGGAAGGTGCCAAAAAGCACAGGCCAGACGGGGTGGTCCGGAAACGGCTTGGGGATCCAGTGAAACTTAACAAGCATGTTCCCGTTGGATGTTAAAATGAAGTGTAACACAGATATTAATGTAGCAAGTATCACAACACAGCAGAGGAATGCAAACTGGAGCACTGGGACATCAAGCTGGACGCGAACCAACTGCAGCCAAATACCCGTGTAGTCATAATAGCTCAAACTGCACCAGTCCTTCAATGGCCAGCCAGTTTCAAGCGTTACGTTTTCAGCACAGCTGGCCAGGAGTGTTTTTAAAATGAGTCCTTCTGCGGATGGAGGTGTATAGTTACTCATCTAGGGAGGGAGTGGGGCTTCGTGTTGGGATAAATCACTGGTAGGGGTTTGGAGTCCATGCTTGAATCTCATATCGTTACTCTGCTGTTTACCGTTCTTTAGCACTTATGAGTGTGAATACACTTTTTTCATTAAGGAGGCCAGTCAAGGGCACAAACTGTAGCACGGTGCCACACTAAAAAAGCAATTTCTGCAGTCTTGGATTACAATAAACAGTGAGCCAAACTTGAATAACAAAACCATTTACTTTCCCAAACTACGCTAAGCTGAACAGGCTAATTATGTGACTAGGGAAATTAGCCCGTGCCATCAGCCACTGTAGCAAACTGATCTACTGTGTAGTTTTTGCATACTATGATTAGCCTGTGCAGCTTACGTGGTTAGCATCTCGTCTTTTGTACATTTTTTTATGTTGCTCCGGTATAAAGGGAAACGCTCCTTATGACATAATGATACAAATCATGTGTGAGAATTCAGGCAAAGTCTGTAATTTGATCAACACGTCAGGAAGGAGGTGTTATGGGTCGGTTTCTAAGCTAGCTGTTTCCAAATGTTTTTAATACCGTCGTCTGTGAACCCAACCAGATGTGTTACCTTCACAGACACATTAGCTCAACTCAAACAAGAGAATCCATGAATAAACTGACAGAAACAACTTTGGAAAACCATTTCAGTTGCTCTGTTCAATGCTCCCGACGTCCATCTTGGTGCCTCGAATGATTAAATGACATAGTTGCATAGACTCTATTTGTAGCACTGCTACGCTAACTATAGTCAACTTAAGATTACAAAATGCAAACAACTGTTTAATTGGCCCCCTTTTCTCCTTTATGACGAGTTTTTTTGTCCAACAGTCTGATGGTGCTTTTTCATCTTTCCATTATCAAACATTATAGATGAGATGCTAATTAGCTGCATGGCTATAATCTAATGTGTTTAACAACAAAAAAAATATTAATGGTGGTTGTTAAACAACAAAAGGAGTATTTAATTCCTCTAGTAACAAGGAGTGTGAACCAAACACTAATGATATGGGCAAACTGATTGACGGCTTTAGACTGACCAATCAGATTCCATGGGTAGTCAATGCCCCATTGTGAATAAACTAATAAACTCATTAAAGTTGCCTCTTGATGTTCTGTTTGTGTATTTTTTAGAGGTGGCCATCCTCTGGGCTGCTCACCAGGTTCACCACAGTTCAGAGTACTACAACCTGACCACGGCGCTCAGACAGTCTCTCACCCAGCAGTTCACCTCTTGGGTAAGACTTTTACTTGTTCTCTTCTAGTACAACTCAGCAAGTCCAATATTAACAGAAAAATAAACATCGTCCCCGTAGCCAGAATTTTTTTCTTCCAAATGTTCATTGTTGTTCATTAGTGAAATCACACATCTAGTTTATTTATCTGCTGCTGTAAATAATCACTAAAGCTCTAAATCTGCAAACAATGAAACCTTCAAATGCTCCAATTTGAGTGATGCTTCGAAAGCTGGAGCGATAAATCTGTTCACACTGAAACGTTTTGGTACTGAATGAATACGGTGTTGTTTTAAACACGACCAGAACATTTAATGTCTGGGACTCCGCGTTCCGCCCGGTGGCTTTAAAACGCGACACCAAAACAAATCAGAGCAGGAGAACTCCCAGCTACCACTGAAGCCTGATGTTTGTGAACATTACGGTTTCCTATTTGGCTGCGGTGACGACGGAGGGAAAAAGGTGGACCAAACCAAAGCTTCGTCAGTGTTTATCAACAGTGACGAGCGTAATTAAGTTCGCGCTTTACTTTACACATTACTGACCTGAATGACGTCATGTTAGACCAGCAGACATACGACCACACACCGGTGTTTAACTCTGTCCACTACATACACTGACTTATATTTAAAAACTCTAAAGAGACTTAAACAAACTTCAGCATCATGTTTTGAGAGTTTTATTTAAAAATTCTCTAGACGTGTGTTGGGACGAGCCGTTAGTTTCCATTGCCGATCTCTGCAATATGGCGGATGAAATTGAGAAAGTTGTTACTAAGTAAGTCTATTTCGGCTCGTCTGCTGGTAACAAGCTAATATAGGTTCTGCTCCGCTGGCGGCAAAAACAAGGAGGCCGGTGAAAGCTTGTACAACTTTATTCCTTTCCTTGGCAAGGCGAACAACGAACAATGAGCTGCACAGCTAGAGTCTCTAACGCTCCCAGCTCTTCTTCTTCTTCCCCGCCCCTACCCGTTGCTCTCTACCGCCCCCTAGCTTCTGCAGTCATAACGGAGGCTCGGATTGTCGTTTACTGAACATTTTGTGTTCCATTTCAAACAAACGGTGACAGCTGATTACGCTCGTTGAAGCCTCCTGCCTTCTTTTCCTCTCCCGGTTATTTTGAACAGTAGCGGATTAAATATTGAGATATCTCGGTTTTATTCACTAGAATATCGCTGTTTGAATTCACCAGATAATTCAGAGGTTTCGTGAGTTTCTCAAGCTTGCTGGGCGCTGCCGAGGGTTTTCATCAGCGCTGGTTTTGTCTCACCTGAGCCCAGTTTGATGACCTGCTAAGCCGCATCAGCGGCTGCAGAAATGGTTGACGCTCTGTGTCCAGCAGCAGAAGTTAAGATTTTCTAACTCGGTTGGCCCGAGTCAAACGCTCAAAACATTAGACACGCAGACTCTGGATGTAAACCTGACGCTCAAATCACGTCACACCATTTGGCTAAAAAATAAATAGAGCCAGATAATGTTTTAAATATGCAGGTTTTTAACTAATCTTTTTTCCTGCACTATTTGCATTGAATTTCTACAAAGTATGACGCTAAAAGTAACGGTAAGATGCTTTTAGGTCTGTTTCTTTCTTGTCATTAAGATGGAATCTGAGATTCTTTTTTAAATTTTACATCATTTTACATGAAAGAGGTAAAAAAAAAATCATAAAAATACTATCCACCCTATTCTTACAGAATTTTATGTTTATATTCATTTTAAATCCTAAAAATAGACATAAAAATGTGGTTATTTAAAAATTACAACAAATTTTAAAAAGAAAAGAATCTCAATAAGTAAAGGAGCTTGTTGAGTGATCCTGTCCTACAGCAAGTGTTTTCTAAAATTACACTTTCTCAGTCGCAGATTATATAATTTATAGACGCAACTCCACAGGTTTTATGTGTTTTATTGATGCCTCAAAGGCTTTTGATTGGGTTAATCATGAAACTGAGGCGTTCCCAGATCTGTCGTTAGAATTTTGTCCTTTTGGTACACGCATCAGCTAATGTACATAAGTTGGGGTAATTGTGTGTCAGCTCCTTTTAAAATAAGGAACGAGGTTAGACAGGGAAGTATTTTGTCTCCTTTTCTTTTTAATGTATATATGGATGATTTATCAAAGTGGCTACAGCACTGTGGGGCAGGATGTGTTGTTGGTGGGGCCATAACTAACCATCTCATTGATGATTTAGTTATTTTTAGTCCTTGTAATGCTGGTCTTCAACATTTATTGAGGACCTGCTCATAATATGGTCAGCAGTATGACATTATGTACAATGCAAAGCAGTTTGCAGAAACTCAAAGTGGCTTATAATGACGGAATGAGGATGGTGCTTAGGATGCCCAGATGGACCAGTGCTGGTCAGATATATCTCCACTTTTCATGCTTTTCTTACGAAACCTTATGCACAGGTTTATGTGGAGGTTGCCTGTTTCTACAAACAACATCATCCAGATACTAACGGATATCTCACACAGCTCAGTCAGGTCTAAGTCCAGAATGTGGAATGACTGGCGGTCTAGCCGTTCTGTAAATCAGTGACTTGTATATGTGATTATTGTCTTTGGATGTGATTCTTTTTTTATTTTGTTTTTATTATCTTTCTATGGACCTATTTGTGTCTTTAATAAAGCTGATGATAAAATGGAGTTTTCTGCTCCTGGTTGTGTATTAAATAGTTTGACATGGTGTCCTGTTTGTCTCTTTTGTCCACTTCAGATCTTCTACCTTCCCATGGCTCTCGCTGTTCCTCCCTCCGTCTTTGCTGTTCACATACAGTTAAACCTTCTCTACCAGTTCTGGATCCACACTGAGGTAATTATGACATAAATGCAATAAATAAACAAACCTGTGGATTTTCTAAAAAAATGAGCTGCAGCAAAACACCTTGGATTATCCCAAAATGAGCTCAAATCTGCAGAAGATTTATATTTTTATATTAATTTAGGTCCTAAATTAAAAAGCACATTTTTATTGGATGATTTTAAACATGGCAGTCAGAAATATTCTGCGGGGGGAAAACAGCATTACATTTTCTTTCTGTTCTGCGCTGTGTGAGCTTACCCATCCATTTCCTGTCGCTAGGCAGAGTTAATGTTTAACTGAAAACTCTTTAAAGTTATCTCTCTTCTTATGCCAGTTGCAATTTGTCGGTTAAGTCAGGCTTTCTCGTCTCGGCGGTGCAGTGTGGAACCTGTGTTCAATAAAAAATAATGAGATTTTATGAAAGATTCCAAACAGAAGCACAACCACTCTGTCTGCCTTTAAAGTGACTGGGAATATCACGTTTACAATCCCCAGGATCATTACAGGCACTGGGAGGATTTGGAACGCCCTCCCTCCATCTTTTAGTGCACTATTAGTGAAAAATGTCGTAATAGTCACAATTTTCTCAGAGGATGTAATTTATACCTCCTTTATAGACTTTCATTTTTTTTTTTTTTTGATGTAATGTAACTTTACTGGCTGCAGCTTCAGAGCTGAAGCGAAGCGGCGCTCTTTCATTCAAGATAAAACTCTCACGCTCAGCAGATGTTACATGGAAATAATGAAACATTCGGTTCAGACCGCACATGCATACATACCGAAAGATCAGATCAGGCTCAGACCAGTACAGAAATATGAACTGGGCTAAATTTGACTGATTGAAGTTGATATTGTGGGGGGAAAAAACAATTAAAGCTGTGATGTTTCAGATCTTCTTATTCGTAGCGATAGTGTTGCCAGAATCATTACATACGTGACTGAAGAACGTAGCAAACATGCATTTAGAGCCACTCAGACGTATTACAATATACAAATTTTATTATACATATACACCTATTAATACACCTGTAATACTGAAAGAAAAAATAAATAAAATGCACCAATTTTTGTTGCTTTTTCAACAAGATGAAAAAAGTTTAATTAAAAGTGAAACTAGAAAACAAACCTTCATTCACATGCGTCTCGTCTTGAACATAAAGGAAGATTAATTTGTTTGGATAAACCTTTAATTGAAGTGGTCTGATAAGACTGACATAAGACCTGTCATAAACATGAAGGAGTTTTCCTAAATCTTTACGACTCTTGAAGTGTCATTCCTTAAATAATGGCACTTTTAATACTAAGCTGCACTGAAAGTCTATTAAAAGCGTCAACTTTGCATTAAAAATGTCATTATTTGCCGAACGACACTCATGTTTATGAGTGTCATGTCAGTTTTGTGCACACTCCTTAAAATAACATCTTACCAGTTGTTTGTTTCACAATACTTACCGAAGATCATTATGTTAATTCAGAAATTACAATAAAATTTGATTTGTTGTTCATTTGCTTCTCATTACTGGGTTAAAACATAAGTTCCCACAGTTTTAGCAGCATTTTTGTTTCCTTGTTGAATCAGCACTTCCAAATAAAATGATTATTTGATCCTCTGCTGTCGTTTTGACGAGCCAAAACAGTAAAAACACATCTGCTGAGGTCATGTTGTAAATGTATGTTTCATTATTTGAAGTGAGAAAAACTTAATTTATGTCATTTTATGCAAATAAGTGTTCAGAATTGTAACTTGGAAACTGAAACATTGTTGTTAAAGAAGAAACTTTCATACCTAATGCTTTGTTTTGTATATTTTTTATTATGCTTAACCAGCTGTTTGTGTGAGAAGATCGAAGTCATCCAAGTGCATTAATTACACCCAACCACATAATAAAAGCAGCAGCAATTCTGGTTGCAGAAATTAATCTACAAACTGGAAACTATGGCAACCATGCCCAGAGACTGGGAACTACTGGGTGTGAGGGCAGAGCTAAATTTAGCTCAATTTAAGTTCATTACTTTTGTTTTCTGCAGCACAACTTCAAAACAAACGTGACAAACAGCTTTAAAATCATACTGAAAACAATGAGATTCAGTTCAAATTGACTCAAATCAATCCAGTTCATTCTAGTCTAGCCGAGTTAGCTTTAGACTGATGGAGGAAATATGCAGGTGGTTGATGGGCTTTGCAGGATTTACAGAAACCTTTTGGTTTCTTAGTGCCCCTCTAGTTTCTATGTGGGAAAACAAAAACTGTGCAAAGATAACGGCAGCCATATTAATAACATCCATTCATTGTGTTGTACTGGAAGAACAAAATATTTTATAGGAAATTACCCTCTGGACATTTTCTTTCATGGTAAAATACCTGTCAAAAGTTTTATTTAAAAGATCATCAATGTGAAAAATCCGTGACATTTTGCAGGTAATCAGAGACCTGGGACCTCTGGAGTGGATCTTCAACACGCCCAAACATCACAGAGTTCATCATGGTGAGTCAGTCAGACGGTCAATCATGTCTTAAAGTTTTATAATTATGTTCCCATCACAAAATGTGACTTCAACAGGAAGAAACCTTTACTGCATTGACAAGAACTATGGAGGAATCCTCATTATTTGGGACAGATTGTTCGGTAAGAAAAGTGATAATTGTCTTCATTTCTCTCCTTCTTACCTCCTAATTTGATGTCCTGAATGTAAATATAACCTACTTGTTTGTTTTTTTTGTCATTTTTTCTTTTTATAACCTTAAAGTAAAACTATGCATGTAATTTTAAAGTATTGCTGCAGCTTCCAGTCAGGTGTATTCAGTCAGGTTTGATGTCTGTACTGGCCTGTCACTTCATCCCAATGGAAAATATAAGTTTATGGATCATTACTTTAATGATAAACTGAACATAGAACGAAGAATTAGGAAAAGATTTCTAGTGTTTTATACTCTAAGTCAAAGAGCCATTTTGCTCTCAGAGCAGATAAAAAAACTTTAGAGCTTACACAACTTTTACAACTTTTACAACTTACAGAACTTTTTGCAAAAACAGTTAAAAAACACATTTGATGTGTACTTTGTTAATGTGAAGCCCTCTGAACTGCCTTGTTGCTTAAATGTGCGGCATAAATGAACTTCATTGATCAAATTTAGATAAAAATCTACTTTA
>NW_006800189.1:336307-341282 GCF_000485575.1 Poecilia formosa | reverse complement strand
GGTCAGTGTCACATTTATTATGGTTCAAAAGCAACTCTAGCTAGCAGGGTCTTCAGTCCAGAATTAAACAAACTCAGTGTTTCCAGATTTGTGGTGCATAGAAGCTACTCCTGATCTAGAATCTTATTTTGCTCTGCATTTATTCCTCAGGTACGTTTGCTGCAGAGTCAGATAAAGTCGTATACGGCCTGGTGTTTCCCATCAACACGTTTGAGATCCTCTACGTTCAGGTTGGTCCTCCCGTCTGATAATGAGCACCTTCTATAGGTGAAGGCTGAGCTCATGTTCCCTCTGCTGGCTCTGGGGCCTTTTCCTAACCATAACATTATTACTCTATTCCAAACAAACTGCCCAGCTGAGGTGAAAGAGGCCAATAAAATAAAATACCAGGTGGATGTTATAATTAGTGTCGCTGCCCGCGCCGTTGGCAGAGCACAGCGTGAGCTATGTCCTGCCTAATGACGGCAGAAACGCTGCGGCTCCAGATTAATTATAGCGGCTCTTTGTTTGGTCGCATTTCAGGTAAATGTTTTGTTGTGAGCTGATGTCTGACGTGTTTCTTTTTCTTTCAGTTGCACTACTATGTATATTTATGGAAAAGATCCAGAACTTACAAAACCGTCAGTGACAAGGTGTCAACTTTCATCAAAGGGCCGAGCTGGAAACCCGGTAAACGTCGTCTCGGTGACCACGTCGACAATCCCAAGGTTTGCAACATTCTTGACAAACAATGAGAAGAAAGAAAGGGGGGAAAAATGTGAAAAGCCCTCAGGCTTCATTACCAATCATTTTGACACACACAAAACACAGGCCCAAATGACTCAGAGCATTCTTTCTTGAAGGATTCATATATTTTACAAGTTTTACAAGAAACTGCCACATGAAATAAAAGCTGCACAGCCTCTGTACAGGCGTCACAATAACTTCAGTTTCAGCGTCTTTAAACAGAGTTTGCAGGACTGAAACCGCATGCAGTAAACTGTGAATGCATGTGTGTGTTGGAGCAGAAAAAAATAAAGGTTCCAGTTGAACGCTTCAGTGGTTTGCTTTGAAATAACGCCTTTGGTGTCACACATTTAGTCCCACAAGTGAACAAGGGAAAAAAAAAACTCTCAGACTTTGCATCCAACAGATCACTTTAAAGGCATTAAAGAGATTCTGGTTGAAATTTCAGTGGAGTATTTTGGATTTATGAAGGCAAGTTTCACTGACGGAGGTAAAATGAAGGGTTGACTGGATGTTGTGCTGCTGAGAATAAGCAGAGCAGAATACCTTCACGGTCAGGGTGGGATGAGGGGGGAACCACATGTGATGGGTTGGTTCCTCAGGATTATGGGAAAATCCAAGGATTACAGGACAAGACAATTCTTTTATCTATTTTTTTCCTTACCATTTTGCTCCAAAAAGGTTGCAGTTTTATCATAAACCTCACTGTTTCGGACACAACGGGACAACATAAAGAAAAATGTTCAGATTGGTTAGAGAAGTCCTCGCTGTCCGGCAGAAGGAACTGCAGCCAATAAATCCCACATTTCTTTTTAAGAACATAACTGAGCTGAAAATTTAAGGCCATATGTAAAATGTTCAGCTCTTTTTGACCCACTTTTACGTAAAAAATCATTCAGGGATGTCTTAAATGTGTCGCCCTTTTATATTTTTCAATAAAAAATGAAATCATTTAGCTGTGATAACCAGATGTGTGCAGATTCTGTATTTTCTCTACGTCTTGTTTTTTTTTTCCTTTTCGTTTGTGTTGTAATGCACAAATGGCATAAGAACCAGGGCTCCTGGGTGATTATGTGCAGCTGTTCTCTCACATGAAAGTCCAGTATTATGAGACTGAGTACTATTGACATCTTAAGCTACTGCTGGTGCTTTAGCGCACCATTTGAACACTACAGTTTACATAAAACATTTTAACCTCAGCTACGTTTCTTATTTGAAGATAGGAAGGAGTCTGCGAGTTCTCAGAAGGGTTTGGGTCAGATATGGAATCGGTCTGTCGTTATTCCTTCATGTTTAAGGCCTTTTCATGGCAGCTTATTCTGCATAAAACTCATTCAGACTTTTAAAGATCCAGACGTTTTCCTGAACCACTGATTGGAGAATGAGGTCTTTTCTGCTGGTCAGTGCCTGTAAACAGCTTCTCTTTGGTCCACTGGTTGTGGTTTGCTAATTGCTTATCAGATTTTTACAGCATCGCTTTGCTGTTCGCTTATAACCGCGATCGGCTCAGGCAGCCTTTTGAGTTTTTCCTCGTTTTGTGTCACTCCATGTAGCTCCCTCAGCGTTTTGTCATCAGGCACAAAAAATGTCTGGAATATTTTGCTCCACAGTGTTGATTTAATTGTTTACGTCTTCCTTGAAGGGGATATATTATGCAAAATTCACATTTTGAGCATTTTTGTTTTTTCATTTGGGTTTCTACTACTTCTAAAAACATCCCAGGCATGTTTTATGGCAATAAGTTAATGTTTTTTTGTGGCGTAACAACCCCGGTGAATCCGAAGTCACCTAGCAACGCAAGCTAAGCTCCAAAACACTTAGTCAGCTGGTTTTACCGCTGTATGTGCTGTACAATGGCTGCTGGAAGAGAAAAGTGTTTTGTTAGGTTAAGTGTTAGGGTTATCGTCTCTTGCTGGTTGTACAGGAGGCTCTACTCATGCTTTTCAAACATGTACAGTTGCATAATTGCATATGTGTTAGCAGCCATGTTCAGATGTGAGTTTAAACGTTGAGTTGGGGGCGTGGCCAGCAGCAGCTTATTAGGATTTAGATTGACAAGACGCAATAAAACACATAATTCTGAAAGGAGATTAAAATAGGCAGAACTGACCAGACTAAAATTTTATTGTCTAAGAATAATTTTGTGCCAAAAAAGTTGCTCCATGTGAAACGATGTATTTATAATGTTCAGTCTGTGAAAGCATTGAAAGGTGTAGAATTTGTTTTAAGTTAAATTTTGACATGACAAATGTTCAGAATGCCTTGACTAAATCTTTCTTATTTTTGGACCAGGTAACTGGAAATGAAAAACCTCATGGTCCCAAATGGTCGCTGACATTTCAAATCTATGTGGGTTTACATTTCCTGCTGGTGCTTTGGACTTACCATGAGTTGTTTGAAAGCAAAACGGTACGTGTCTCTCTCTTTCACATATCACTTAAAAACTTCAGTTACACTGAAAATTATACCAAGCATCTTTGGTCTGGTTTCTCGAACAAATATCTTAACTTGAAATACAATAAATTTTAAACTGTATTAAGGAAGTATTTACTTAAAACAAGCTCATCTTGCCAAAAATTACTTGTAAGTTAGTTTGATCTTTTTTCAAGTATTCTAAGATATTCACACTATAAGTTAGACCAAAATAAAACACAAAGTACTTGGTAAGATTAAGTGTTTTTGCAGAGTAGAAATGTTAGCGATGCTAAACCGGCGCTGGATGTTGATATTGCTCAAATCAAGCATGAGATGGCCAGTGAAGGTGGCTCCAGCCGCTCAGCTGCATTTGTTTGCCAACATTATTTGGGCCAATTAAGCGGTTTGTTGTGGCTTCTTCGTGGCGGAGTCGAGTCCTGTACTTATCTGGCAGTAAAAAATCAACTCAGCCCCACATCATGACAGGATGACGGATCGGCGTTGCCTTTTAAAACAACCTTTGTCTATTATTTTCCACTCGACACGCCAAGAGACCCCCTTCTTCCAGCCGGAGGAGAAAGAGGAAGCAGGTCTCCCCAGGAGTTATCTTTGGAAGCGTTTTTTTGCTTTTTTCCCTGCAGGCATAGTTTTGGTCAGCCCAAAAGTGCTGTCACGCCCATCCTCTTTGAAACGGCAAAATAAGATGTCGTGTCTTTCCCTTTTCTGATCGCTACACTTCTTCTTACGCTTGCGGTCCGCTTTCAAAACACACACACAGACACACACACACACGTCTTCCCCTCTGAGTTGAGGTTTCCCCTCCCTGTTGGCGAACGAGACGCCAGCTGGTGGTCCGGCAGTGAACACAAACGCCTTAATTGTCGAGTCAACCATTTCCCAACCCAAATAGCCTTCAGGATGCAGCAATCAGGACTCAGAGGGGAAAATAACAAAGTGAGCTCCTTGCCCAAACAATAAATCATGTCACGGTTATGTATTTATACCCACATGTTCTCAAGCCGGTTATTTAGTCTGACAATTGATGATACGGTGCTGGACAGCAAACGGGCTCTCCGTTAATTCAGTCGTAAAAACATAAAAGCAATGAAGCTTTCGTCATCATTAGATCAACATTAACCAGGCTAAGAGATAACTGAAGGCAGCAGCATTAGTTTTTATCAGGAAATTGGTCTCTTCTGGTAAAAATAGGAAGTATAATAAAGTTATGATTAAATTAATGCAGGGCTGATGCACTTAGTGTGTCTTTATCAGAAAGCTTTTATTTGTTTTGTGTTTTTTTGCTGCTTTCTTAAGAAAAACAACAACAGAACTATTTCAGCACAAACCACTTTAAGAGTTTAACGATACGCCTTAGCTAAAATCCAACTGAGACTCTTAAAAGATAACACAATATGGAAAACATAAAAAACTGTTAACATTATGTAATCATTGAAGAATCTTTTTACATGTTTTCACTGGTATTTTGTTTGTTTATCTTTGGCGATGCAGAGTTGTTAAAAATGTGATTAATTCCACGTTCAGAGTCATGTCCAGTCCAAAACATTATTATATAATCAACATGAAGCAAGTTGGTGGGATTAAAATAGACTTTCAGATTAAATTTACCAGGGTATGAATAATTTTGGACCTGTCTCTTAGTCCTATTTTAATTATAATTTTATTTTCTTTCAGTGTATTTTATTTATTTATTTCAAACAGACAAAAAGTAAAAACAAGAAGAGATTAAATTAAAACAAATTATCTTGCCACAATCTTACATTATTTGTTTGAAAAGTAGCAGGTGGAAGATATAAGACCTTATGATTTCTATTTA
>NW_006800189.1:334531-335942 GCF_000485575.1 Poecilia formosa | reverse complement strand
ATTACTAGAGCCTGACATTATTCTGCTCTGATATGAGGGCTTTTGTTCACTTTGGGTTGTTTTTTATTGATATTTAGGGATAATGGCTCTCACTGTGGTTCGCTGGAGTCCCAAAGCTTCACAAATGACTTTGCAACTTTTTCCAAACTAAAAGATCCAAATTACTTTCTTCCTCATTTGTTTCTGAATTTCTTTGATGTCTACACTGTAAAACATTTGAGCCACATTTAGTTGTGTCTGTCTTCTGCTCTTTAAATCAAATAAATTTGGACTTCTGGGAAGATGGCGGAGGAGGTAGGAGCGTAGAAAGTTACCTCACCAGAATCGGGTTAAAAATGCCCACAACCAAATTGGAACTCGATAGGTAAAACTAAGGCATGAGTGGGTTAAGCAAGAAAAGAAGCAGGAAAAACTATAAAAAGCAAAACGGAACCGAAGAGCTGCCTGTAACAGAATAAATCTCTGAAGACGAAACTAGCGAACACGGAAAAGTCCCAACGGAGAAAATGGAAGAACACGAGGACAGGGAAATGCTGCAAAATGGGCTCACAGCAATTAGAAGTGATATTAAAGCCCTTAAACAAGAGCTGTGCCAGGAGCTAGCTGGGTTCAAAGATGAACTGAAGGAAGAATGAAGGAAGAAATAACGAATCTTCGACAAGAAATAGACCGTAGGCTGTCCGAGAATGATCGGGAGCTGCAGGCACAGCGAGGGAGCATAAGCGAGGCACAGACAGGTGTAGCGGAGGTGGAGGAGTGGAAGACGGATGCTAACGAGGTGTTAACGAAGATGGCGAAACAAACACTTTTTAAAGCAACTTTTTAAAAAGGAACTCGAACTTCCGGAGGGGATCGATCTCCAGATTCAACGAGCTCACCGAGCCCTCAACCTAAAACCGAGCCCAAGTGCAGCACCATGGTCAGTCATAACTTTCTACAATTCGAGACCAAAGAAATGATCTTAAAGAAAGCTTGGCAGAAAAAGGTCTAAGTGACTGGTAAACAAATCTACTTCGACCATGACTATCCGACTGAGATTGTCCAGAAACGAAAGACGTATAGGGGAATTAAAAAAATACTGAAGGAAAAAGGAATATGTTTCCAAACACCACTCGCTAAAATCCGGATACACTGGGAGAACGGAACGAAGACATACGACAGTGGCAGGACATGAAGGAAAGGGGCTACGCTGTTGCTGAGCCAGGAGGAGAGACAGCGAGGAGCCGCGGGATGGCAGCGGAAGAGAGACGGCGAGGAACCGCTGGGTGGCAGCGGAAGAGAGACAGCGGAGGAGAGACAGCGAGGAGAGGAGCCGCGGGGTGGCAGCGGAGGAAAGACGGCGAGGAGCCGCTGGGTGGCAGCGGAGGAGAGACAGCAAGGAACCACTGGGTGGCAGCGGAGGAGAGACAGC
>NW_006800189.1:198931-333459 GCF_000485575.1 Poecilia formosa | reverse complement strand
CAGCATTGATAGAGGAAGACCAAACAGGTTTTAATGGCGGACGTCAAACACACGATAATATTAGAAGAGTATTGGTAGATCAAGAACCAGCGATTACAGTTTTTCTGCAGCATTAAGTCGTTTCCCCGCTGATAGCACATTGATCAGCGCGTACATGAGCATGATTGATCTTCAGAAAATTTGCTAACCAAGGAGGTAGGGTTGGGAGGACAGTGCGCCAGCAGCCTGCCGTATTTTTGTCGAAAATTGTTAAAGGTAATGAAAAGTCAGAGTTGCAGAGTGGGTATCATAAGTTGGGAATAATAAAGTGTGAGGTCAAAGGGCAGGCAATTTGTGCACAATGCCAACAATGCTTAATCCGTCTTTACTGTTACTATTAGTGGTGTCTAAAAAAATAAAAACTATTCAAAACAAACTGCTTTTAGCCTGCTGGGGGAGCAAGTAAGGAAATCAGGAAGGGGACAAACACTTTTTCACACCACAACATTTACAGCGAATACAAAGGACTTTTTACATTTGATTAAAAATATTTGGACCAACGTTTTCTGTGTGGCTGTTATACATTTAATCAGATAAAAGCTGAGAACACCCACCCACCGATTTGTTGACACCATAACTGTATCCTCTCATATGAAGAGGTATGAAGTAAAACCCATTTTATGGACTGTGATGCTAGGGTAAACGTAAAGACACACTGCATGGCTGCATCCAGTGGATGGGTTTATTTCATCCTGACTGTATACGGTGTCTCCTCCTGGGTTTGGGAGCAGTGAGATCTGGCTGTTAGTCTTTGTATTGAGTGTCAGAGAAACATAAACCTTAGTTTACAGCATGCGGCATCCTCAGGGGACGCTCGGCTTCCAGCTGCTGCCCGCAGCCAAGGCCTTAGGCTAGAGAACACAGTTTAGCTCCAGGACTTCGTGTTTGTGTGAACGTCCCAAATAGCTGGGAAAAGGTCAGTGGGAGTCTGGATGGGATCTTTGCTCCACTGTTGGTTGTTTTGGCTCCTTTTTAGGACCGCTCAGCGGTCTGTTCATCTGTGGTCAAATCCCCTGTCAAGATGACCGGACCATCTCTGCAAACTTTGAGTCCAATAGCTGCAGTGCTGACTGGGTGCCAGAGCACTCGCGCTGAAGGTCAGACATGTTTAGGTTGGCATCAGCAAGTAAAAGTGGAGCAGCCGTGTGGTTGACGGCCGCTCTCCCATGAAGGTCTCCTGCAGATGTTTCTTTACCAACCATGATATTGATTTTAGTTTCTTTTATGTGTTTTTTCCTTATATTTCTCATGGAAATTGTGTTTCTGTCCTAGGTGCTGTCTCAGTTAACTATTTTCGGGATGACCAGCTACGTTTTGCTTACCCTCACCTCCCTGGGCTTCATCATTGAGCAAAGGTGCAGTTTGTGCAGCTTCTAACATCAGCATACAGCAGCTGAAAATGTTGATGTAAAATGCTTTAATTGTATTTTATGCAACTTTAATTGTTTCAAATTATAATCTCAAACCAAAATAAATTTATGTGAAAAGTAATTGACCATGTAATTCATGAATTAACATTTATTTGGCCCGATTTCCCTTCATCACGTAAAAGAGAACCTGTCTGACATCATGAGGTAGGCTGAAATATCTTAACCCACATGTGTCAAACTCGTGGCCTGAGGGCCAGATCTGGTCCGCTGCAGCTTTTAAAGTGGCTCCAAATTACATCAATAACTCCAACAAGTATTGTTTCCACAATCCAACATAATCTGCTGGAAACCTTTGAAATCTCCTTCAGATTCATCTATTTCTTACGTAGTTTTCATTTTAATTTCTGTTAGCATCGTCTTAAGGGGTTAAAAAGTCAAAACAGATAGAAAACCAAGCTCAGTTTGGAGGAGGATACTTCTAAGACTTTGGCATAACGGCAATAGCCATTATCCAAAAATGGAGCCAACCAAAGGACCGGTGAACCGTATCAGGGTAGCCACAACATTGGAAGCCCTGCAGGGTTTATTTGCCCCTATTGTTCTCACAGTTTAACAATAGGAATGAGACTGGGTAAGCATTTATGGGAGGGCTCCAAGGCGAAAACAACTGCTTACCAAAAAAAAGCAAGAACTTTCTAATAAAACTTTTTGCGTTCCCTGTTCAGAAAATATTCTCTTGACTGGTGAAACGAAGGCTAGACTTCGTTTCACCAGTCTGCAGTTCTGCAGAACTGAGTGAAAACTCGGGACTTCGGCTCTCTGTTCCAGCTATGCTTTTTGTGAAGTAAAGCTTAAGTTGGTCAAAAATCCAAAGCACGTCAACATGTCGCAAAACTAAGACAAAATGTGAAGGTTTTACAGTGGCCTAGTCAAAGTCTGAACTTTAATGGAGATGGTGAGTCTAGATGCAAATGTTTGACGGCAGCTGTTGACATCAAATGTTCAGTTTCCATGGAAATTACTTTTCCACATAGAATTACTTTAACGGTTGGTTTTGATAGATTTTTCCCTTAAAAAAATTAAATAATTTTGTCACAGGTGTGATGAAAAAGTGAACTCAGTCTGTTACTGTTCTCTGATTTCATGCGTCTGTACCTTCAGGCCATCATCAGCCTTCTTGGAGACGATTCGCTGCGTTGTCATGGTAATGCTGATGCGGTACAGCTACCTGAGGTCCCCCTTGCCTTTACTCTCTGTCCCCACTGAGGTAAGCTAAGCTACCGGCGCTACAGATCAAGACAAAGCTGGCGTAACTAAACGCGCTGGCTTTTTTATTTCATTTTGTTTTTCTTCGACAAACCTTGGCATCTCGAAATCCTCCCTGTTCAACGCAGCCTCAGATGTTTTGGCTAAACGTTTTGGTATGTTAGGCTACTGGCAGCAGATGTTTTTCTTGATTTGCTGGCTCCAGATGATGGAAAGTTTCAAGCTGCGAAGGTTTGGCAAACTTATTGTGTTTTTCTTTTTCTCCTAACTTATATACTTAATTTATCAAACTTCTTCTTACTGCTTTTTTACTTATGCATGCAATTATTTCATGGTTTCTGCACCGGGGTCAAAGGTCAGCAACCTCTTTGCTTCTCTGCTTGGAACACTGTGGATATATATTTGTTCCACTTCAGTCTCTGTTTTTTGTGAAAACTATGTTTTTACATGGAAAATAAGTTATAAAAGGTGTAGAAGAGGAAGAGAAAAACAGCAGATGTGACATTCACAATAAACTGATGACTGTACACAAATCGTTAGTTGACTGGGTGGGGCTCAAAATAATAGAGTTTATTTAGTGATGTCATTCACTCGGTGGCCTTTATTTGCACATCATTTAGGACAACATCCTACTTTGATTTAGAAGTTAATTGCATTGTGGAAAACATATAAAGAAGTTCAGAAATTTACAGGCTTCTGAGCTAGAATGATCTCAAATGCCTTAAAATGGAAACCAAACCCAGAAAGACGAAGAAAACAGAAATTACCGAAGCGACTCGCTCGCGTACTGCAGGACTCTAAAAACTGGTTAATTGTTTATTACCATGCTGTGATGGTGACATTTCAAGCTAATGGGAAAAGGGAACTATGCTGCACAGCCATCTAAAAATACAAATTGATTGAATTTGAAACAGAAGAAACAATTATTTCTACAGATGCCTACATAACATAATAATTGTTACACTCATGATGCTATCTACCATATCTTATTATTTTATTTGGATTATTTTAATAGTTTTGAAGCCTTTTTCTGTTATTTTCTTTATACAGTGAGTTAGATTTTTAACTAGATGGATAGAAAGTTATTGACATTAATAAGCAGAGGCGGCCCAAGCCTTTTTGGGGCCCTAACCAGATTTTAACTGGGGGCCCCAAACACCAGCATGTCGACACGTGTTGCTATTGATTTTTACCTTACAGGAGTTGCAAATAAGCAAAGATGCTCCAATTAATTTGCATTTTGAAATGCACACTGTTAAGTTTGGCATATTAACTTAATTATTTGAAAATAACATCTATAAGTTGACAGGTTTAATACTTTTGCTTTTAAAATTTGATGTGTAAAATGTGCAATTCTTGTCAGGACAAAATTAAATCAGATGGTTCTCTTGGGCGCCCTCTGGTGGTGCTGGGGCATTGCCGTGGGCCGGCGCCGTTGATGAGTAACAGAACTGTGGCAGCCTTTTGGATCCGGAGAGCATAAGGAGTTGATTGGGGGCATGAAATGCATGATATTGTCTTAGTGCATCTTTAAATCAGCCGATTTTCAATGTTTCCCCGTGATGTGAACAATAAATATTGGTCCCTTTAACTACAGCTGCAAGTAGTTTACAAAATTTTAGCCATGTGTAGCTATAGCTTTACAGATGATTGGGTTGAGGTAATACTTTAGGCTCCATCTGTCATGAAATGCATCAACAAACTTCGATTCAAATATCTCTGCACTCCCACCTTACCTCAGCTGTACAGCTGCAGTCGACTCCGATGACAGATCCACCCATGCTAGCAAAGCATATCTACGGTTCATGACGTTGGTTAAATGCCCCCTGAGATTATTTTGTCAAACAGGTGAGTCCTCTGACCCTTCAGAATATAACACCTCTTGTAAATGTCCTGAGAGAAAATAATTATGTTTGACAGCTTGTCCGGTTTCAGAGTCCTGTGTGTATAAAGACTCGGATAGTGCAGAAAATATGTTGGACCGCAAAGCTTTTGTCCACTTACGGACAGCAGATGTCAAACTCCTCCTTGGAATTGAATATGTATCTGGCAACCTAAAATAGTTTATTTGTCACAGTATTTTTGAAAATGAGTGATGTTTCCATTTGTTTCAAGTTTCTTAGTATTTCACTTTCTCTCCCGTGCACATGTGAGAATATTTGGAAAGTAAATATATTGCATAAACTGCTGCCACATATGATGGCGGATCTGTAAAACATATTTTACATAAATTCATGTGTAGTATGTGTACATTTAATGTCAGAGTAACAATGTTTGTTCTCATGGTGTTAGCATCTCATGCTCAATCCCTTTTTTAGACATACACTTCAGTCTTGCTTACAGTCTACAAGCAGTCAAATAATTATTGGCCAAATAAGTGAGAAAACTGGTTGGATCCCCTTGTTGTGTCATCCTTTCTAAGCATTAACCTTCATCAGCGCAGACAAACTGTATGCATAGCATAGCATGTGAAGAAGTAATGTTATCATCCAGTCATGTATGTAAATTTTATTGAGCTATTTCTTTCCCAAGATGTTCCTCATTTTTCTTAAGCACCAGGTCCTGCTGCATGAAACAGTGTTACTTCTGGCTCTGTGTTTTAACAGTAGTGTAATGTTATTTCCCTGAGTTTATAGATTTAGTTTATGTCAAACATACCCTCTGTCCTGTTACAACAACTCATTTTGGGACTCAGAATGCAACAAATGTCTGGTCTTTGTTTATGTTTAAGACCATGGTCTTCAGCCTGGATAAGAGGAGGACTTTCAATATCTTGATGTCTTATTTACAAATGAGGAAAAAGAGAGTGGAAGGTGAAAAGACGGATTGATGTGATGAGAGAGCTGATTTATTTATTGATCTACGTTCAATCCCTTATCTATAGTGCATGAAAGGATAAGACTGTGAATAGAATCAGTGTTTTTGCTTTTATCATCTTGCAGTCTGCTTTCAGGAAGTCGTTGCTTGAATGTTAGTTGTTTTGCTTTACTGCTTTCCATACGGTTTAATGGGCAATTTAGAAACTCTTCTAAGACGTCATTAACAGACTGAAAAGTGCTGGACTATTCTTTCTAAGCCATCTGATGTTTCTTTCTATCACATCTTGATGTTCATTATCATTTGAATAATGCAAATAAACATCAAACTAAATGTTTTCATAGGACAAATCTCCTTCAAAATGCTGAGTAATGATGTAATCACAGGCACCTGATGTTGATGTTGTCTAATTTACACTTTACCAGAAACTAGGGCTGGACAATATGCCTGAAAAACATATCATGATATAAGTGCTTCATATCGGTCAGTATCGATAATTATTGATTTGNGGGTGGCAGCGGAGGAGAGACAGCGAGGAGCCACTGGGTGGCAGCGGAGGAGAGACAGCAAGGAACCACTGGGTGGCAGCGGAGGAGAGACAGCGAGGAGCCGCGGGGTGGCAGTGGGGGAGAGACAGCGAGGAGCCGCGGGGTGGCAGTGGGGGAGAGACAGCGAGGAGCCGCGGGGTGGCAGCGAAGGAGAGACAGCGAAGAGCCGCGGGGTGGCAGCGAAGGAGAGACAGCGAGGAGCCGCGGGATGGCAGCGAAGAAGAGACAGTGAAGAGCCGCGGGGTGGCAGCGAAAGAGAGACAGCGAGGAACCACTGGGTGGCAGCGGAAGAGAGACAGCAGAAGAGAGACAGCGGAGGAGAGACAGCCAGGAGACGCTGGGTGGTTCATTATCAAAAACTGATAATGAATAAACATTCAACTAAATACATAAAAGAAAAATGGGAATCAGAGCTTAACACGACAATTTCAGATGAAGATTGGTTTGATATGTGGAAAACACATCAGACATCCACCAATTCACGGATATGGAGGGAATTCACATGGAAAAATCTAATACGATTTTTCATTACGCCTAAAGTCAAGAATAGATGTACCGGCACAAATTTGGGGTGTTGGAGGAATTGTGGATCAGTGAAAGCCGATCATGCACAGATATTTTGGAGCTGTCCTAAAATTGTCCAATTTTGGAAAAATGTGCATGAAACTGTGAAGAAGATTCTGAGATATGATATTCCTATGAGTAGCTAGATGCTGTATCGTTGCAATTTTAACAATATCAATGTAAGGGTGAAAGACAGGTACCTGATAAAGATAATGTTAATAGCTTTCAAGAAAGCTATAACAAGGAACTGGGGACAGATCCCCCTCGTCAAGAACACTGGACTGGAATAATAGAAGAAATCTACATAATGGAAAAACTGACACATCGATCGAGACTTCAGCAAACACAAATGGAAGAATAGTAGATGAAATGGACAACATTCATAACAAAAGACAGTGAGAACAAATAGAGGAAAAACTAGACATACCAGATAGGACAGAACTCAAATAGAGGAACGGCTTCCAAGCAAAGGTTTTGTGTTTAAAGTGGAATGTTCAGATATGTAAACAAATGTGAAAAATTTCAATAAACAGTTAAAGGGGGGAAAAAATAAATCAAATAAATTTAGCGAGTTTTAGATTTTGAACCTAAATGTGAGTTTGTAAAAATAAATTTACAGCATTAAGTTGTGTTAACTTTTTATTAATTTTGTCAAACCCCCAAGAGTTGAATCAACTAGAGTTCATTTAGCACTTAAAAAACTGAAAGAAAAAAGAGACAGAAGGGGGAACTATTTCCCAGAATGCTTAGCGCTGTGTTTTTGTATCCTGAGATGGAAGTGCATTGATCTGACTCTGGTGTTTTATTAATGCAAATGTTTATTTTTATGTCCTGTTCACACTAAATGTTTTTGAGCTGAATTCATTATGATATCTAATAAAATTCAATATCAGATCAAAAATTTTGTTCATGCAATTTGAAGCAAGAATTTAAATTATTCTAAAGTAAAATAAGTAGCTATTTTAACTTGATATTGTGAGTAAAATGTGAGAAATGTGGCTCGTTAATGAGGTGAGCGCAGTGTTTGTATTTCATATTGTGAAATAATTATTTAGTTTAAATCGCAACATTAAGTTAAAACTCACATTCAAGATGAATGAACTTAAAAAACATTTAAACAACTTGTCTCTTGTTAAATCGACTTCATGAACTTTAATTTCTGAGTTAAAAGCAAAACCATTTGTCGACTTAAATTGCATTTTAAAGTTAAACCACCTTCAGATGTTTTACAGTGTAGCTTTGCTGTATTTCACCGCTGTCATCTAAAAACGCAGCTTGGTCAGAATCATCCAATCACAGCTGGGAGGAGGGTCTTAGCTCTGTCAATCATCCTCGTGTATGTGCTCAAGACCTCCCCCTTTTATCTCTGTTTCACCACTAAATAGCCTGTCACAATGCTAAGGCTAGCTAGCATGACCAGCGATTACAGTTTTTCTGCAGCATTAAGTCGTTTCCCCGCTGATAGCACATTGATCAGCGCGTACATGAGCATGATTGATCTTCAGAAAATTTGCTAACCAAGGAGGTAGGGTTGGAAGGACAGTGCGCCAGCAGCCTGCCGTATTTTTGTCGAAAATTGTTAAAGGTAATGAAAAGTCAGAGTTGCAGAGTGGGTATCATAAGTTGGGAATAATAAAGTGTGAGGTCAAAGGGCAGGTGATTTGTGCACAATGCCAACAATGCTCAATCCGTCTTTACTGTTACTATTAGTGGTGTCTAAAAAAATAAAAACTATTCAAAACAAACTGCTTTTAGCCTGCTGGGGGAGCAAGTAAAGGAAATCAGGAAGGGGACAAATACTTTTACTACACTGCATTTACAACGAATACAAAGGACTTTTTACATTTGATTTAAAATATTTGGACCAACGTTTTCTGTGTGGCTGTTATACATTTAATCAGATAAAAGCTGAGAACACCCACCCACCGATTTGTTGACACCATAACTGTATCCTCTCATATGAAGAGGTATGAAGTAAAACCCATTTTATGGACTGTGATGCTAGGGTAAACGTAAAGACACACTGCATGGCTGCATCCAGTGGATGGGTTTATTTCATCCTGACTGTATACGGTGTCTCCTCCTGGGTTTGGGAGCAGTGAGATCTGGCTGTTAGTCTTTGTATTGAGTGTCAGAGAAACATAAACCTTAGTTTACAGCATGCGGCATCCTCAGGGGACGCTCGGCTTCCAGCTGCTGCCCGCAGCCAAGGCCTTAGGCTAGAGAACACAGTTTAGCTCCAGGACTTCGTGTTTGTGTGAACGTCCCAAATAGCTGGGAAAAGGTCAGTGGGAGTCTGGATGGGATCTTTGCTCCACTGTTGGTTGTTTTGGCTCCTTTTTAGGACCGCTCAGCGGTCTGTTCATCTGTGGTCAAATCCCCTGTCAAGATGACCGGACCATCTCTGCAAACTTTGAGTCCAATAGCTGCAGTGCTGACTGGGTGCCAGAGCACTCGCGCTGAAGGTCAGACATGTTTAGGTTGGCATCAGCAAGTAAAAGTGGAGCAGCCGTGTGGTTGACGGCCGCTCTCCCATGAAGGTCTCCTGCAGATGTTTCTTTACCAACCATGATATTGATTTTAGTTTCTTTTATGTGTTTTTTCCTTATATTTCTCATGGAAATTGTGTTTCTGTCCTAGGTGCTGTCTCAGTTAACTATTTTCGGGATGACCAGCTACGTTTTGCTTACCCTCACCTCCCTGGGCTTCATCATTGAGCAAAGGTGCAGTTTGTGCAGCTTCTAACATCAGCATACAGCAGCTGAAAATGTTGATGTAAAATGCTTTAATTGTATTTTATGCAACTTTAATTGTTTCAAATTATAATCTCAAACCAAAATAAATTTATGTGAAAAGTAATTGACCATGTAATTCATGAATTAACATTTATTTGGCCCGATTTCCCTTCATCACGTAAAAGAGAACCTGTCTGACATCATGAGGTAGGCTGAAATATCTTAACCCACATGTGTCAAACTCGTGGCCTGAGGGCCAGATCTGGTCCGCTGCAGCTTTTAAAGTGGCTCCAAATTACATCAATAACTCCAACAAGTATTGTTTCCACAATCCAACATAATCTGCTGGAAACCTTTGAAATCTCCTTCAGATTCATCTATTTCTTACGTAGTTTTCATTTTAATTTCTGTTAGCATCGTCTTAAGGGGTTAAAAAGTCAAAACAGATAGAAAACCAAGCTCAGTTTGGAGGAGGATACTTCTAAGACTTTGGCATAACGGCAATAGCCATTATCCAAAAATGGAGCCAACCAAAGGACCGGTGAACCGTATCAGGGTAGCCACAACATTGGAAGCCCTGCAGGGTTTATTTGCCCCTATTGTTCTCACAGTTTAACAATAGGAATGAGACTGGGTAAGCATTTATGGGAGGGCTCCAAGGCGAAAACAACTGCTTACCAAAAAAAAGCAAGAACTTTCTAATAAAACTTTTTGCGTTCCCTGTTCAGAAAATATTCTCTTGACTGGTGAAACGAAGGCTAGACTTCGTTTCACCAGTCTGCAGTTCTGCAGAACTGAGTGAAAACTCGGGACTTCGGCTCTCTGTTCCAGCTATGCTTTTTGTGAAGTAAAGCTTAAGTTGGTCAAAAATCCAAAGCACGTCAACATGTCGCAAAACTAAGACAAAATGTGAAGGTTTTACAGTGGCCTAGTCAAAGTCTGAACTTTAATGGAGATGGTGAGTCTAGATGCAAATGTTTGACGGCAGCTGTTGACATCAAATGTTCAGTTTCCATGGAAATTACTTTTCCACATAGAATTACTTTAACGGTTGGTTTTGATAGATTTTTCCCTTAAAAAAATTAAATAATTTTGTCACAGGTGTGATGAAAAAGTGAACTCAGTCTGTTACTGTTCTCTGATTTCATGCGTCTGTACCTTCAGGCCATCATCAGCCTTCTTGGAGACGATTCGCTGCGTTGTCATGGTAATGCTGATGCGGTACAGCTACCTGAGGTCCCCCTTGCCTTTACTCTCTGTCCCCACTGAGGTAAGCTAAGCTACCGGCGCTACAGATCAAGACAAAGCTGGCGTAACTAAACGCGCTGGCTTTTTTATTTCATTTTGTTTTTCTTCGACAAACCTTGGCATCTCGAAATCCTCCCTGTTCAACGCAGCCTCAGATGTTTTGGCTAAACGTTTTGGTATGTTAGGCTACTGGCAGCAGATGTTTTTCTTGATTTGCTGGCTCCAGATGATGGAAAGTTTCAAGCTGCGAAGGTTTGGCAAACTTATTGTGTTTTTCTTTTTCTCCTAACTTATATACTTAATTTATCAAACTTCTTCTTACTGCTTTTTTACTTATGCATGCAATTATTTCATGGTTTCTGCACCGGGGTCAAAGGTCAGCAACCTCTTTGCTTCTCTGCTTGGAACACTGTGGATATATATTTGTTCCACTTCAGTCTCTGTTTTTTGTGAAAACTATGTTTTTACATGGAAAATAAGTTATAAAAGGTGTAGAAGAGGAAGAGAAAAACAGCAGATGTGACATTCACAATAAACTGATGACTGTACACAAATCGTTAGTTGACTGGGTGGGGCTCAAAATAATAGAGTTTATTTAGTGATGTCATTCACTCGGTGGCCTTTATTTGCACATCATTTAGGACAACATCCTACTTTGATTTAGAAGTTAATTGCATTGTGGAAAACATATAAAGAAGTTCAGAAATTTACAGGCTTCTGAGCTAGAATGATCTCAAATGCCTTAAAATGGAAACCAAACCCAGAAAGACGAAGAAAACAGAAATTACCGAAGCGACTCGCTCGCGTACTGCAGGACTCTAAAAACTGGTTAATTGTTTATTACCATGCTGTGATGGTGACATTTCAAGCTAATGGGAAAAGGGAACTATGCTGCACAGCCATCTAAAAATACAAATTGATTGAATTTGAAACAGAAGAAACAATTATTTCTACAGATGCCTACATAACATAATAATTGTTACACTCATGATGCTATCTACCATATCTTATTATTTTATTTGGATTATTTTAATAGTTTTGAAGCCTTTTTCTGTTATTTTCTTTATACAGTGAGTTAGATTTTTAACTAGATGGATAGAAAGTTATTGACATTAATAAGCAGAGGCGGCCCAAGCCTTTTTGGGGCCCTAACCAGATTTTAACTGGGGGCCCCAAACACCAGCATGTCGACACGTGTTGCTATTGATTTTTACCTTACAGGAGTTGCAAATAAGCAAAGATGCTCCAATTAATTTGCATTTTGAAATGCACACTGTTAAGTTTGGCATATTAACTTAATTATTTGAAAATAACATCTATAAGTTGACAGGTTTAATACTTTTGCTTTTAAAATTTGATGTGTAAAATGTGCAATTCTTGTCAGGACAAAATTAAATCAGATGGTTCTCTTGGGCGCCCTCTGGTGGTGCTGGGGCATTGCCGTGGGCCGGCGCCGTTGATGAGTAACAGAACTGTGGCAGCCTTTTGGATCCGGAGAGCATAAGGAGTTGATTGGGGGCATGAAATGCATGATATTGTCTTAGTGCATCTTTAAATCAGCCGATTTTCAATGTTTCCCCGTGATGTGAACAATAAATATTGGTCCCTTTAACTACAGCTGCAAGTAGTTTACAAAATTTTAGCCATGTGTAGCTATAGCTTTACAGATGATTGGGTTGAGGTAATACTTTAGGCTCCATCTGTCATGAAATGCATCAACAAACTTCGATTCAAATATCTCTGCACTCCCACCTTACCTCAGCTGTACAGCTGCAGTCGACTCCGATGACAGATCCACCCATGCTAGCAAAGCATATCTACGGTTCATGACGTTGGTTAAATGCCCCCTGAGATTATTTTGTCAAACAGGTGAGTCCTCTGACCCTTCAGAATATAACACCTCTTGTAAATGTCCTGAGAGAAAATAATTATGTTTGACAGCTTGTCCGGTTTCAGAGTCCTGTGTGTATAAAGACTCGGATAGTGCAGAAAATATGTTGGACCGCAAAGCTTTTGTCCACTTACGGACAGCAGATGTCAAACTCCTCCTTGGAATTGAATATGTATCTGGCAACCTAAAATAGTTTATTTGTCACAGTATTTTTGAAAATGAGTGATGTTTCCATTTGTTTCAAGTTTCTTAGTATTTCACTTTCTCTCCCGTGCACATGTGAGAATATTTGGAAAGTAAATATATTGCATAAACTGCTGCCACATATAATGGCGGATCTGTAAAACATATTTTACATAAATTCATGTGTAGTATGTGTACATTTAATGTCAGAGTAACAATGTTTGTTCTCATGGTGTTAGCATCTCATGCTCAATCCCTTTTTTAGACATACACTTCAGTCTTGCTTACAGTCTACAAGCAGTCAAATAATCATTGGCCAAATAAGTGAGAAAACTGGTTGGATCCCCTTGTTGTGTCATCCTTTCTAAGCATTAACCTTCATCAGCGCAGACAAACTGTATGCATAGCATAGCATGTGAAGAAGTAATGTTATCATCCAGTCATGTATGTAAATTTTATTGAGCTATTTCTTTCCCAAGATGTTCCTCATTTTTCTTAAGCACCAGGTCCTGCTGCATGAAACAGTGTTACTTCTGGCTCTGTGTTTTAACAGTAATGTAACGTTATTTCCCTGAGTTTATAGATTTAGTTTATGTCAAACATACCCTCTGTCCTGTTACAACAACTCATTTTGGGACTCAGAATGCAACAAATGTCTGGTCTTTGTTTATGTTTAAGACCATGGTCTTCAGCCTGGATAAGAGGAGGACTTTCAATATCTTGATGTCTTATTTACAAATGAGGAAAAAGAGAGTGGAAGGTGAAAAGACGGATTGATGTGATGAGAGAGCTGATTTATTTATTGATCTACGTTCAATCCCTTATCTATAGTGCATGAAAGGATAAGACTGTGAATAGAATCAGTGTTTTTGCTTTTATCATCTTGCAGTCTGCTTTCAGGAAGTCGTTGCTTGAATGTTAGTTGTTTTGCTTTACTGCTTTCCATACGGTTTAATGGGCAATTTAGAAACTCTTCTAAGACGTCATTAACAGACTGAAAAGTGCTGGACTATTCTTTCTAAGCCATCTGATGTTTTTTTCTATCGCATCTTGATGTTCATTATCATTTGAATAATGCAAATAAACATCAAACTAAATGTTTTCATAGGACAAATCTCCTTCAAAATGCTGAGTAATGATGTAATCACAGGCACCTGATGTTGATGTTGTCTAATTTACACTTTACCAGAAACTAGGGCTGGACAATATGCCTGAAAAACATATCATGATATAAGTGCTTCATATCGGTCAGTATCGATAATTATTGATTTGGTTTTTTTTGTTTTGTTTTTTAATATCTGAAATATTGTCAAACTGGTGATATGACTTTTTCTACCCACAATTGTCTCTCCACATTATGAGGCACAGTGGCGAAACCTTAAACTGCTGCTGCGCAAATTACTCAACAGGTTGTTGCTAGGTAACCAAAGAGTGAGTGAGTTGCTAGGTAACCAAAGAGTGACTGAGTTGCTAGGTAACCAAAGAGTGACTGAGTTGCTAGGTAACCAAAGAGTGAGTGAGTTGCTAGATAACCAAAGAGTGACTGAGTTGCTAGGTAACCAAAGAGTGACTGAGTTGCTAGGTAACCAAAGAGTGACTGAGTTGCTAGATGCCACCAGCTTGGCTGTGAGAGGTTGAGTGGCTAAAGCCTTTCCTCTGCCTACATCCCCCAGAATGCCGAGCAGTTCTAGATCAGAGTTCAGAAATCTATTGAATATTTTATCAGACATATTATCTATTGATATTGATCAATATGTGTCTATTGAGATATTCATTTTTATTGATTTAATCTCTGGTCTTTACTAGGAATTGCATTTTTTAAGTATCTGTTTATTTTATTATTGTCTATATTATTTTAATTCTTTAAAATGTTCTTAAAATTGATATTCACCTGTGCAAATATACTAGAAAAACATATAACATTAAAAAACACTGCCTTTTTATTTAATTCACCAATTAGTCCATGCAAAACAAAAACTACAGACCAACAATTAGAAGTATTGATCTACAAAATAACTGGATAAGAGAACAAATAACAGGAACAAAAATAAACAATGAAACAAAACAAATGATCATACTTTTAAATGGATACATTCAGAACAAAGTGTCACAATAAAAACAGCTAAATCGTTGTAACATATGTGGATTAGTGTGTATACATTTGAATCTCTCCTTTGATTGTGGCTGGATGTTTCAGCATTTAAAACTCGTACTTGAGCATCTTCAAACAGCGACGTCGTGTTCCCCCGGTGCGTCTCGGCCTGTTTTCTACCCCATGTGTGAGCTGTGTGGTCTGTTTTGTGTGAGTAAAACGCGTTTGAGCCGGGTGCTAAGTCCTGCCCCGCAGCCCTGTGATCTATGAGGCCAGATGCGTCGCCCAATTGACCATAAAATTGGCGTGCCTTTCTGGCTCTGGCAGCTCGACTGTAGATGGAGGCTGACCTCTCATTATTTGCCCTCCCTCCGCTCCAGCTGCCTCTTTTTCTCCCTGCGCAGCCCTGACTGCTTGATGTCCCGGCCGGCGTGAATCAGCGCAACACTTCTGGAAACAATTAGTGTCGTCTGCCACTAACTAGCTCAGACCATTGAGATTTGCCATCGCCTCTTTTACGTCCTTTGACTCCACATCTGGGCCGCGAAGGTGTTCAAATGACAACCCAAGGTTTTCCCACCTTTTCTCTTTTTTTCTCACCGTGAAATCTAATAAAACTGAATTAATTCTTTTTCAGAGAGCGACGCCTGAAATGAAGCGCGTAAGCAGCCAGCTGGAGAGCGAAAAGGCCTTTTGATTTATGCTGTACATGCTGCTCTGCTGTGTCACTGTGCAGATGTTTCTTTAAGCGATTCATTAGGGCTCATTTCAAGTCGCAGTACATCAGGTTTAGCTGGATAACTGTCTTGCCTGCAGGTGGGGGCTCGGAGAAAATCCTCGCAATTTTATTTACAATGGTTTCTGACATATTTCCTCCCCTTTGTTCAAAAGTACAGCAAAGAAAAAGAAATTGAACCCACCCCCAAAGTTTAGCCTCCTATAAAGATATACGATTTTGAAGCCCTTTGTTGCACGGAGGGTTTTGAAGTTGCGCCAATCAATTAACAGTCTGTAGAAACAGAGAGGGGGGCAATTCACATTTAATTGTGTTCAGACTCACTGTACGTTTGAAAGGAAGGGGGAAGGAAAAAAACTACAAAAACTAGGTCGGTTTGTGGTCCTTCAAAACCAGTGGTGTGATATACTGCACCCTTAAAGCTCACAGCGGTATTTATAGTGGCTCTGGAGATTTCCCTTGTAAAGCTGCAGGCTTGACCTGTAAACCAGGGCTGCCTCTCGCTCCCAGCCGCCCACTCGCCACTCAGAAAAACCCACGTCTGCGCCACTGATAGTGTGTGAAGGAGTTACTGTGTGATTAGTCGTAAGCAGAGTGTCCTTGAACCCTTATGCCAGGGGTGTCGAGCTCCTTTTCATTTTGGCCAATCATGAATGTCCTCAAAGAGCCGGTTGTGGCAGAATGTCATGACAAAACTGCATTGACATTAACAAATGGTTATGAATAAATGGTTGTCTCTGCTTTTAGTGCTTTTTAAAGTTAGATTGAACATATTTTCAAATAGTTTTTAATTGGCAGTATTGCCAGCAGTGCTCTAATTTGATGAATAAAATTATATTTAAGCACACAATTGTAATCTGGAAGATCTTTTTGTGGCTCTCTAGAGTCTATAGGACCACAAAAAAATATAAGATGGGCCACGTTTGGCCCCCAACCCTCGTGTTTGACATACGTTCCTGTTAGAATGAGCTGCACACATATTAAAATGTAGAAAAAACTTTAGGTACTGTAATTTTATTTCTGTAGCACATTTTCAGCAACAAGGCAGTTCAAGAGTTTTACATGAAATAGAAGGAAATACAAACAAAAGAAAGACAGAAAGGTGAAGTAGAAAACTAAATATCGGTTCCCCATGTTTAATAAGAATAAATAGAACATAGTTTATAAACTAATAGGGGTTTCTCTGGATCTTAAGTTTGTTCTGGGTTAGTGAGGTATAAAACTAAATGTTTGTTCCAGTTGTTCTGGTTTGACTTCTAGATTTGTTTAAAGCTGTTTCTCCATGTTTGGTTCTTGTTGCTAAGTAAACTAACAGGAGTTTCTCCTGCTCTGTATTTAAAGGTATAACAGGATAAATTGACATCTTATTGCAGCAGCACGATCCGACACCCAACTGTTAATTCAAGTAATTCCATTTGTGTTCATACCCCTTTACTTTTAACACCCCAAAATAAAATTATTATAGTAAATAGTCAGTTTGTGTGTAATTTATTCTCTATAAATGTAGCTTGTTCAGTGAAGATGCATTTTGAAGAACATTAGAAAACCATCAGCAACATTAAGTACAAACCTGTCAGCACATGACCTGTAGTAGCTCTGAGGGAGCTGCAGAGATCCCTGACTCAGGTAGGACAGACAGGCTGTCTGCATCCTCAAAAACTCTGACATTAATGGAAATAAAATCAAGGCCTTTCTTTAAAAAATGAGTTAGCCTGGAACGTCATTGCAGGAATATTTAATCTTGTAGTTGGGGTTTTTTTTCTCGCTGGACTTTTCTGTCAGGCAAAAGTTTTTGTCGCTCACAGACATCTTGAAGCTACCGTTAATTATCTGCTAACATACCCTTGCTAGCTAGCTAGTAAGTGCACATTTTTTCTGCCAATTAGCTTGACAACAGTCATCTTCGCCCCTTGATCACTTGTGTTTGCCAACCCATATGAAGCCTGGTGTATTCTATGAACAAAGCAAACAAAAAAAATCTAAGGTTTGTAGAAGCACAGAAATACTGCCAAACTGAAAACCAATGAAATCTCACAGCTTTTGCTGTGACAGCAGAATCCCCCAACCTTTCTCTGCATTTATATCTTTTCGGACTTAAGTTTGAGTCAAGATGGTATTAAAAAGGTCTTAAATTTGACTCATGACGCCTGCAGATACCTTATAGGAGAATCCACCAGACTAACTTGCATTTATGGAAGAATGAAGCTGTTGATGAAAGAAGAAGAGGATCCCGTTTGCAGTTTACCTTAATCCTAGTATTTGACTCGTCAAACGATCAGATGAGACGAACATTAAACTTTTTGGCCGAAATACAAAACTCTAATGTGGGGAAAAGTAACACTGCACCATTCCCACAGTGCAGTGCTCCTCAGAGATCATTGCCCTGCATGTCTGAGGGATTCATGTCTCCTGCCAAATACATCACTTCAATAAGTGGGTGATTAACAGGCTTCTGCAGCACTTGGTGCAAGCAGAGGAGGTCATGTGGTTATTTGAATCAGGTGCTCTGGAACAGAGATGCATCTAAAACATGCAGGCAGTTTCCCTGAGGACCGAGGCTGAGAAGTGCTGCCATAGTGAGACATTTTGGTGGCAGCATCATGTGGTGCTGAAGCTTTTCGTCAGCAGGGACAGAGCAGCTGGTTGGAGTGATGGGAAAATGGCTGGAGATGCATTCAGAAAAATCCTAGAAGTTAAACTGAGGGGAAGCTAATCATGATTTATATGAAAACCTATCCATCTGTTGCAATGGCCCAGTCAAAGTTCAGAAAGAAATTCAATGTAGAATTTGTGGCAGCTGATGTTCAGAGACTCTCTCTGACTCAGTTTGAGATGTTTTGACACATTTTAGTCTCTACATGTAAAGACATTTCTAGTTGGGATTCAGTATTCACAGTGTTGGAACCTTTTTCCAACTTATGAGGAAAATGTTATTATTTGGGTTGGTGGTTGTTTTGAAATAAATATCTAAATTATTCTTTTTAAAATGCAGCTTGGGGACCGGGGCCAATCCAGCAATGCCATTTATTGTCCTGGACTTAACCTGTGATTCCATTAACCATAAAACTGCAAATTGAAATTATGAAAGTAAATTCACGTAATGGAAATGCGTCAATTAAAAAAAAAAAGCAAATGTTTTTTGATAAAAAGTTTCTGCACAGGATGAGATGGTTTTTCAGCCATATTGAAATAGACAAATTTCTCAAAACCGCAATGGAAACTTTCTTTTTTTTTTTCATCACGAGTCACATGATCAACAGCTGGATGTTACTACTGGCAGAAATGACAAAGAGGACGACAGGAAGTGATAGGAGGAGGGATTTTTTGTTTTGTTTTTGTCAGACAATGTGCAGCTGGCTCCACCACAGAATGTGTCATTCAAATGAGTTGAATCTCTTCTGTAAAATCGCCGACTATAGTTTCCCCAAAACGCCACAAACGTAGCCGCTCCCAAGGATAAAGGGCTGACGTCTCCTCTGATTGGCTGATAGACAAGAGCCATGGCTGAAAAATGAGTATATAACTGTTTACGTCTGTCACTGCCATTATTATTAATGACTTTTTGCGTGAACAAGCTTATTCACATGTGATTTTACTTTCATTTCTTATTTACAGCAAACACTGAAATTTCAGATTTTTTTTTTTTACATTAGCAGATTAAAGACAAACATTTCTTCACATTTGTAATGTAGCTGCTGATTGGCTGTTCCTGTAGGACTGAGGCTGTAAATGTTTCTTCTGTTTTATTGCCAAGACAGTTTCCACTGTGTATATTAATACATGAGGTATATTTTGTGTTTGAACTATTAAAATAGGAGGTTATAAGCATTTTTATGGGGCATATTCAGCTATTCATAATACTGGGGGTCCAATTTATAGACATATTCGCAAAAGTCTTGCAGCAAAAATAGTTTCTACGTCTTGACCATATTTTTTATATTTTGGACTTTTTTCCGTCAAGTTCCTTCCACTTCATCAGTAAGTGATGCTTTGAGTCATTGAATCCTGGTAATAAACAATTTTTCAAGCCACTAAATTATTAAAGACCACAGTTTTCATTTGAGGCAGCTATGAAGTATCGGCCGATCACCGATGTCTGAAAATTAAAGGAATCGGCACCGATGAAGCTGGCTCTACAAGCTAAAACATTTAGACTCCGTTTGACTCTAACCTCAAGTGAACAACAACAACAAACCAATTTCAAATCCTAATTAACTAAACAAAACCAGATCATTTTTATATTTAACGTGATGAGTAAATTCATCGAGGTGAAACTGGGTGTAGCAGGACGGTAATTTGTTTGCAGAGCCGTTGTAGTTTATTGGATGGTAATCTCTTGCTTTAATTCGAGCCAGTGGGTGTGTGTGAGGGCGCATTTACTGCGATAGTCTGTAAATGTGGTGGCATGCAGGTTGTAATAATGTAACCCAGGATGGTGTGCTGTGTGGGCTCCTGGTTTTGCCTGAAGGCGCGTGAAAACAAGCTCTGCAGCCGAGCGCAGACACCGTGCATTCAGCAGCAACTTCAGAGCCTTTTCTCTTAAATGACCACTGGCTGTTAGTGAAGCCGCAGCAATTTACGAGGAGAGTTCATAAAAAATACACCTGTCTTTGGTTGAGAGAGAGAGAGAGAGATGGTGTTTCTTGCATATTTATGCTAACAATAGATGAACCATTACTTAACTTCGAGAGTTATAGCCACTTTTATTGTCTTCCTTGTATTTTCTTTTTTAGATTTCCCCAAACAGAATAATTAAGAAGGCTTTGGCTTGTTGTTCTTTTGTAATTTACTGAATTGCTTCCTTTCAATCAAAGAATTTATGGGGTGGAATGGTGCCTCATGCAAATTAAACACTTTGCAGGCAAAATTAAAACAATGAAATCCTTTTTATTTCAGAATATTTATTAAGAAAAACCTTTTCAAACCAGGATTTTCCATCTTTTCATCCCTGTGCCTTTTTCCAAACCAGAACCATCTTTGACAGTTTAAAATGGAAAGATAAGCGCTTCCCAGCCAAACGCAGAGGTCACAATAATATTATTAAAGTCATACCTAACACAAAGGCTGCACCTCAGCACCAAAGGACTTTATCTTCAACTTTATCTGTCTCTAAAAATGCCAAATCCCACCCTGTCTTTTCCATCATGCCTGCTGACAGGACTGCAAAGGTCAAAGGGTTTCTGTTGTCTGATCGTATCTTTTCCAATCACTGAAACTCAGGTGTGAGAGGTTAGCCGAGGCTCCCTTTTTTTAGAAAGCAGGAGTGAATAGTAGCAAAAGGCAGCGCTGAGGTTAACGGGCTCCTTTGGAGCTGTGGAAACTCGGTGAGCATGACATCATTTGAGAGCTCACAGGAATGGAAAGGAAAGGAAATCTCCTCCCAGGGAGAAAATGGGAATGGAAGAGGGGGGCTGAAATAGGAACGCTGAGTCGGACTGTTCTGGAGTAAACAGTGGGGTGGTTCTGCATACACATACTGTGTGAAATATTATCAGACAGCGTGCAGGGGTTCGTGCCCGTCAAAGAGTAACCGCTCGGTTTATGCTGTCACACCATTTTCCAGGTAGAGCCACGGAAATCCAGCAGCAAGTGGCCTTTTGGGAGTTTTTTAACCTAATTTAGTTTGGCTTCTGTGGAGTTATAGTCTTAATATGGCCAACTCTGACTTGCTCTTAATTTGTCTTCCTCTTTTTTGTGCTTTAATTCGCACAAAATTCGTCCAGTTTTTCAACGCAGCTTTGGCGCTACTGCTTCAGGCAGATTGAGCCTGACAGAAACTCCTTTGAAATGCACATAAAGCAGAAGCTGCTTATAAATCACCACAAATGATTAAAGACGTATTAATATCCAGTTGAGAATTTTGCAAATTTTTATTTGCAGAAAATCTATCAAAATGCTGCTGAGAGCAGGCTTGGCCACTTTTCTTTCCACAATGTTTCCAGCTGCAGCATCTTGCCTGAAGTGAGCTGGAAAAAGTTTCTTGCTGCCAGGATCTGCAGGGCTGTGGGGGGCTTCAGACTCCGAAGGACTTCAGATCCTGTGTTGCAACATTTTAAGTGATTAATGTTGGACAAAAACTGGAGAAAAACAACTACATTTCCCCTGTCGGCCTGTAAAAGCTAAAATAATTTGTAATTAAAACCATAAAATAAACAGAATTTAATAGAAAGCATTAATCAATTGAAATAGATCAGACCCAAATCATAACAGTTGAATAAAATGTGAGCCTATTGACAGGCACAAAGTGAAAAGAAAGATAACGAATCAACTTTAAAACTTTGTTTTCCCTGAAACATGTCCTGGGAAAGATATCTGAAAACCTTTAAAATAAATCCATCCTTTATTTCAGTCGCAATGTGTAAAACTGAAAAGTTTCGACAAATGAATCCTTTAATAGGATGTGGGTAACGGGGAGAAAAAACAAACATATGAAACAATTATCCCAACTACATTGTTGAAGCAATATTCATCAGCAATCGCTATAAAATAAATGTAACATGTTTTCAGTCCAAAGGCTTAAAAAAAAAAAAAAAAAAAAAAACACCCAACCTTGTTTTTTTTTTTTGGCAAAAGTTTTTTTGGTGCCTGGAAAATGAGCCTTTTCCAAAACCTCAGGATTAAGTCTTAACTGCACCGTCACCTGGCAGCCATGGCAGAGCTCCAGCACGTTTGGTCAGCTGGTTTTACCACTGTATTCTTTGTATTCTTTGTACAATGGCTGCTGGAAAAGGCAAGTGTTTTGTTGTTGACTTACCTCTTGCTGCAGTCAAAGCTTTTAAGCGCTTGGCTGTGCAGGAGGCTCTACTTCTTGCACGGTTCTATAATTTCACATCTGTTAGCAGCCATTTGTAAAGGTTTGCTCATCAAATGCCAAAAGATGGAGAGTAATGAGACACTAGAAGTCCTCAGTCGGTCAGGACCCCACCATGCGGTCCTCTTCAGAAGTTAACCTAAAAATTCAAGATAATGATGAGAAAGCATCTAGATGTCAGACATTTGAAACCGGACTTCAAATTAAATGAAAGCAGTATGTTGGGGAATACACCAGCAGTTGAATCTGATTTTATTGTCATTTTATCATTTTTTTTTAATTTGTTAAAAATGCTTACGCATACGCTCAACCAAGACTGGGGGGTCATGACCTGCATACATTTTTATTTTGTGTGTTGGAAGCTCTGAAGTTTGGGAAAGTTTGCTCTGAGCTGTTTTATATGAAGGAGTGGATTCGACTAGAATGTTTACATGTGTGAGTCTCTTACAGGGTAGAAAGGGACGAAACTTTGTGTGAGACTGAGAAGTTAATACTGAATTGCATTGTAGGACCCCATTACTGGACGCTTATTTAACTTTTTTCAGACGTTTTTACTTTTCATTTTGGCTTTTGTTATATTTTCTTATTACAAATATATTTGTATGTTTGGAACCAGTAGTAAATTGTAAGACTTTTAGGTTTTAGTTTTCCAAACCTTTTTGGAGGGCATCTGATCTTGAAGTGCGTCAAACAAGAACTTTATAAATGAAAAGACTGAAAACACTTAAGTTGGATAATGACTGAACAAAAACGTTAAAATCAACCTTCATCTATGTTCACTACACTCCCCAAAAACATCTTGTTGAGGATTTATTTGACTCAGAGGTCCTCGCCCCTCCCTCCGCAGACATCCCCTTGCTGAAAAATCAAGGTGGGATGTTCATCTGCTTTGTGCTTAGTTAATTTTCTGCTTCATGATCGCTCCCTCTGCCCTCCTGAATGTCAGATCTCTTTATTTTCTAATCTTCCAACCTTAAAATAGAAGCTCTGATCCTGTTTCAGACGACCTACTCATTGTCTTATCCAAATAAACCGCAACTTCGCAATCCATCTTTGTTTACCGGTTTTGTTGCGGTGCCAGTGCCTTGACTCGCGCTGACAGAGACGGATGAGCCGATTGTCGCTGATTAGAGCCTCATTGGACTACCCAGAAAGCCACCCATGCGGCAGGAAAACAAAATGACTTCAAGAACATTTGGCCCCCAAACTTTTCAACAACTGAGGCAGCTAGCGTTCTTTTGTATCAGCAAACAGATTGCAGGAGTCTGGAAAGATGTGTCACTAACAGGTCTTTGGAGTCGCATCACACCTCTGCGATGTCTCCTCTTTGCTCCATTTAAAATGCTCAAAATATTCATTTTTTCATTTTTAAAACTGGCTATCCCACCCCCAGCGGCAATAACTATTAATTAGTGTTTACAATAAGTGCTGATAAGTATTTTTAACATCATTTTGTGGGATTTTAGAGACCCTAAGAGTTGGACTAGCTGGTGTGATTTGATCATTATCCAATTGGTATGAGTGTTGCCTTGCAGCAAGAAGGTCCTGAGTTCAAATCCCAGCCTGGAGCCAATTCAAAAACATGATTATTAAGTAAATTAGTCCCTCTAAATCTACAGAAAAATCAGAGAATAAGAATTAAGTCTGGTAAATTTTGAGCTCCTTTCAGAATGAGCCTCTTGTCACTTTAAATCCAGATAAGTTGGCCAAGCCCCCAACTCAATATTTATGCTTGCACATTAAAATGGCTGCAAAAAATGTGCAATTATAAACCGTACATTTTTGAAAAGCAGAAGTAGAGCCACATGCACAACCAACAAGAAAGCAGCAAGTGGTTTCTGAAAGTTAAGTCAATAACAAAACATTTTTCTTTTTCAACCTGTCCAGCAGCATGCTGGAACTCATCTGAGGTTGCTAGGTAACGGCCTGGGCTTCACTGGGGTTGCTAGGTAACAGCCTGGGCTTCACTGGGGTTGGTAGGTAACGGCCCGGACTTCACTGGGGTTGCTAGGTAACGGCCTGGGCTTTACTGGGGTTGCTAGGTGATGGCCTGGGCTTCATTGGGGTTGTTAGGTAACGGCCTGGGTTATACTGGGGTTGCTAGGTAACGGCCTGGGCTTCACTGGGGTTGCTAGGTGATGGCCTGGGCTTCATTGGGGTTGTTAGGTAACGGCCTGGGTTATACTGGGGTTGCTAGGTAACGGCCCGGACTTCACTGGGGTTGCTAGGTAATGGCCTGGGCTTCACTGGGGTTGCTAGGTAACGGCCTGGGCTTTACTGGGGTTGCTAGGTGATGGCCTGGGCTTCATTGGGGTTGCTAGGTAACAGCCTGGGCTTTACTGTGGTTGCTAGGTAACGGCCTAGGCTTCACTAAGGTTGCTAGGTGAGACGCAGTGCCTTCTGATTTGTGAACTTACATTCTGAAAGTTTTTGCAACATTTCAGACACCAGAAAACATGAACCAAAGAACGACTGGGTGTTTTAAAATTAAGGGCTTGGACGGCTTTTAGAAGCAAAAACGTGCAAAAATGTTTTTGTGGTAAATATGAGACACTTGTGTTCTTTTAGTCAACAGTAGTTTTAGCCTTGGAGCTCTCCCATTTATTCTTTTTTCTCTTTATCGTTGAATCCAGTCTTTAACCGCATCAGAACTTTAGATGTTTGTCCAGGTTCTTTGTGACCTCCTGGATAAGGAATTGATTTGTTCTTAAAGAACTTAGGTTAGCCGACCACTCTGGGAAAGGTTCCCCATTGGTCCTTGCTTTCTCCCTGTGTGGATAATGATTCTCTCTGGGGTCCCAAAGCCTTAAAATTTACTTTGTTTCCCTTTTCAGACTGATAGATGTCGATAACTTTGTTTCTTTCCATCAGGTTAAGAGTTATTGTTTCTGAATTAAACTACTTCATGTTGCCTGACTGTGATTTATTGATTCAGCAGGTCTGATGGCAATTATTCTGTGTCCAAATGAATGGAAAATACAGCTCTGGAAAAAATTATCAGTTTCTCTGATTTTACTTTTTATAGATATATGATTGAGTAAAATGAACTGAACTCCTGACATGTCTCTCAAATTCAAAGCAAAAATCTAGTGTTTATTTGCAGAAAATGAGAAATAGTCAAAATAACAAAAAAGATGCAGTGCTTTCCTCAAATAATACCTCAAATAATGCAAATGCCCCCCAATTATTTCAGACAAAAAATAGAATAAAATAAAACATACTATAAATGCAATAACACTGAAACACATCACTTATTTAGTGACTGGGTTTCTCAGATTACTTTGTCTGTTATTGAAATGTGTTTCTGAAACATTTAGTTTGGTTAAAAGCAAAAAGAGAAGAAACTGATTAGGAGTGAAATACTTTTTTGCAGATCTTCTTTGGTTTCATTGTTTTTCTGCGTTTTTGCAGCACACTGTGTTCTTTTCTTTACTTCTGTTTCGCCACCCAGGCATCTCCGGTGGATGATGAGATGCAAAGTGAATTCAAGGCGCATGAAAATGGACGTCCTCTGGGTTTTTATCTCATGTTTTCAATGTGGCGTGGTAATCTGCATGAGCTGTTGTTGACCCCCGCATGCCGTCCTCTAAGAGACACAAAGTACACCCCTGCAAATACCAGATGTTAGCAGGAAAAACATCTAAACAACTGTAGCATTTTAAACTGGCACACCATCAGACTGCGCTGTGTTTTGCTACACTTTCACATGAAGCCACTGCTGTTTAACATGTGTTTTGTCTGGCTGCCCCATGTCCGTCTTTCTGCGTTGAGCGCGTGGGAGTGTAACTGCGATATTTCTCATGGCAGCGTTTCAGATGGAGCTGCACGGAGCCTCTGGTGGGACATTAACCTGCTCAGCGTATCCTTCCTGAGTCTGCCCGCCGCGCAGGCTGTAGATCTGCTCGTAATGAACGCACAGGAAGCGCTCCGTGTGTGAACAGGGCTGACAGAAACTTTTCCACATTACCCCTCAGCCTTTTTAAAAGGATTTAATTTATGGCGATTATTTCTTTCATCTGTGCGTTGCTAAAAATTGAAAGTTTTTGAGCTTCTTTTAAGTAGCTTATGGTGGACTTAACAGATGTTATGTCAGCTTTCTTTGTTAGGAATGACCCGTGTAGCTCTGCAGATTATTTGCTTGTGGTGTGGATGGATATCCTGGTCATAAACTTTCTGCTCTTTTCTGCAGCTCTTTTTGCTTTAGGCCATTTCCTTTAATGACTACATTCATTTCTCTCCATTTTCAGTAAAGTTTCTTGGTTTTTGATCTGAATCATCCCCATTTCTCCACATTTTGCTTCTGAGCATTCAGGATTTCCTGTAATCTTTGAAACCGGTTTCTGAGGTTCTTTCTTCTGCTGCCATTCTTTCATTTTGAGTAGAGAAGCATTGATCAGAGCCTGCTGGTCCGATTTGAGGCCTCCAGTTTTTGTAAAGCATTGACCTTTAAATGCAGAGTGTCCAGTTCAGTTTCCTTTTTATTGTAATGTTCTGGCTTCCTATTACCTCCTGAAAGGTTTGCACTCACTTCCTGCCTGAATAAATGTCTCAATATGTCAAGAAAACACAATTTCTTCACAAACTGTTGGTCTTCCTCTAACTTTTCAAAACAACTTGTTGCTGAAAGTCCAAGTCTTTCTCACTCAGTAACACCATCCACGTTAGAGAATGTGAGTGGAGCGTCGCATGTGATCAGAAAAATGAAACTGATCCAGCTGAAAACGGCCAAAGCACGACACTACTAGAACTAGTCCAGGTGGAACTACAAAATTGATATTAAGGAATTATTGACTTAAAACAAGCTCCTATTTCCTGCCGAAAAGTTACTTGTAAATTATTTTTGTTTTGTTTCAAGTGTTCTAAGATATCTGCACTAAAAACTAAAGTATTTGGTAAGTGTTTGTGTTTTTGCTGTGTGGTTTTACACTTTGTCACTTAAACTTTATGCATCAAAACTCAGAGTGCATTTTTCAGAAACTATTAAGAAACGTACTTCATATTTCCACAAATTCAGCACAGTGCACCCACCCACCTCCGCAGTGCATTGTGAATTATCTTGCAGTTCAGTTCATGCCGGGTCTGGTGGACTGTAGGCAGCCATATGGAGAGGGAGCTCTGGAAACATCCCATTGCAGGTCATATATCACATGTCTGACAGCAGCCATTCTGCCTTGTTTTCATTTCAATCACGAGTGCAGCTGTGCTGGAGAGCAGCGAGGTTCTGCGATGTTAACCCACTGAAGGCTGGAAGTTTATTGCTGCTGGTACTGAAGTGGGTGTTTGCAGGATCTGCGTCCAGCGTTGCTCAAATTAACTGGATGTTGCCAGATTGAGTTTATAAATGTTTGGTACTTTCAGAGTAAATATTTTGTAGGTTATTTTACTTTAGATGCAGCTACAAAAAAAGTACCTCAAAAACAAACCCATCCTTTTCCACATTTTGATAAATTTGAAGAGAATATTTTCCACATTAGCGGCGTAACGATAATTGTTCAGGAGACAAAACGGGTTCACAAAAAAAAAAAATAAATAAATTTTAACAACATTTTGAAGCAAACTGCTGTCACACAGTTTCTTCTCTTGTCACATTTAGATCTATTGAAAACACTCTATAAACACAAACGGATTCTGTGGAAGATGAAGTCCTAGCAGATATTGTATTATATTGTGAAATAACTTTTGAAGTTCTAGTTTGAATAGTGTGTATGCGTTGGGATCAAAGGTGTCAAATTTCTCCTGCTGTGCTAACAATTAACTGTGCTCTGTATAAACCCTCAAGTGATTAAAACTAGTCCAAATTTAAAGTTTATTTCAAGCATCCAGTATGCTGAGGTTAGTGAAGCGTCTGGTGTGAAATAAAGTGTCATTGCTACAATATTTATTTTGAAGCAGTGCCAGCATACACGTCAATTTCAGCCAAACCTGCAGCTGATCACATTGTTTTACTTGCAAAATGAGGCTTAAACATTATTTTCCTGACAGATGTAGTTCAACATGTAGAGTGAAATAATTTATAATTTTTTATTAACAATACAGTAAAGGTTTCACAACTCTTATGTTGCCTTTTAAAGATTGGACAGCAAGACTTGTTGGTGCAGAGTAATCCACTCCAGCTTTGTCTTTGTCAAACATTAATTGTAGCCAAAAGAGTGGAAGAAAAACTAAACATTTTTTGGTTTATGTTCTTTTCAAAATTTTAATTCCAGATTATCAAATACTATTCAGGATTATAATCCTGGCTCGCCTGCTTTGCTGGACAATAAATTGTCCCAGAAGTTATTGTGATAAACGATCGTATTTTATTGTTTTGAGAGCATTTTCAAGTAATATAATGGTAATAATGGGATAATAATCCAAGAACACATTGTCAAAGATCAATAAACTTTAAATTCTGATGAACATTTAACACTAAAACTGGAAGACATTCAAAATAAACAAACAAAACAACAGAAACAACAAATAAAATGAATTATGGAGTCTCTGTAAACACAATTATCCTTCATAAAAGTGAAGACTTTGTCATCCGGTTTTTCATAGAAAAGAGAAAAAATACTGAGCTCATTATAATTTATCATGTAATGAATAGGTTTATTGCTTATTGCGACAGGGCTGCTGCCCCACATTGCAGCATAATATCAAGAAACATGACCAATCCTTCCTTTACCTCTGAAGCTTTTTCTCTGCGCTGCATTACAGCCTCTGACCACAGACTCTCCCTGTTGTAGGAACCTCTTTCAGAAACCACATACTTTAGGCGTTTTGCATTACAACTCTTCGCTAACCTCCCTCTGCTCAAAACCAAGTGAGTGTGAGTCGATGTGCTGACCTCTCCTCTTTGGAAAAGATCGCGGTGCTTATTTGTGGACGATCAGACCTGCTTCCTTCCACATGTAATCTGTCCCACATGGACTTCCTCAGAGCGCATTAAAATGTAGCTCAGGCGGAGGATAGATGAGGAGCGACGAACAGAAGAAAAATAGGTGCCCGCCGCGTGCGGCTTCGAGGGAAGCTCCTTGTCATGTTCTGCTCTCCAGTTTGAGTGAAACATGATTTGCACGGTTTTTTGCCAGGTTTTCGCTCTTCTCTCCATCGTTGTCCATCACCAAAAAAGAAAATAAAAAAGACACGGCGCAGCTTGTCGTTCTGGAAATCTTCCATGTGTTTTGATTCAGGAAGTTTGGACTTTTAACCACTCATGTTTGATTTGAATTTAGTGGATTTCATCTAATTTTTGACGAAAGTGTCGCGATCTTTAACTCTGACATCTTTCAGGCCCATTTGTGAACTATCGATTAGTAATTATAGATGAGAGATATTTTTACTGGAGAAACCTCTTTGTTTTTATTTAACCTTTTTTTCAATGGAGATCTGTTAAAATTGATTTTCTTCCACTATGTGATGCAAAAATAATTATTTTTTATTAAAGCAGAAAATGGAAGAAGGAAAAGTAAAAAAAAAGTTCTTTTTTTTGTTTAAATTGTCATCTTTGTCGTTTTAAGTCTAAATGTATTGCAAAATACTGAAATTGATTAGAACCATGATAATTAGGTGTAAAATATGCACATTCAGGATTGAATAGCAGTAGAAAAGGTCATATGAGTAATAATGCATTTTCTGTCAAACAGGAAATTTCATATTTTAAAGTTTTCCTTAATTATTTAATTTACCTATACTATAAAATATTAGTTACGTATAACTGATGTGCATAAAAAATACAGATATTTAAGAAAATACTATAAATATTTTGTCAAAGTTACGTATTAGTTTTACCAATCATAACAAAAAAACAAAAGCGTCTCTAGTATACGGCTAAGTAGCGGCCAGATATTTAACATATTTTAAAATGTTGCTGCCAGTATTTTACTGTAAGTTAGAAACTTTTCTCAGTGTTTGAAATAACGTTAAACATCTATTAATGTCTATTTTCTGTTTCGTTGTCTATTTGTCTTACTTGGGAAAAGCAAAGTTACAAGTTTTTGATAAGTAAAAATAAAACCAGAAATAAATGTATTTAAGAGATTCTGCTTATGTGCCAGAAGCTTTTTGAAATCATTTTGATTTAATAATCAAATTTTCTTTTAAATAAAAAAACCTCATAATGACTTTTTTTCTTCAAGTCCATTCGAGTTCATCTGCAAAACATTTTTACATAAATGCTAAAACTGCAGGTTGTCCTGTGAATGTGGCTCAGTGTCACTAACGGAGAAATCCTCCATGTTTTAATCCGACTAAATCCCCTCGGCTTCTGCGGCTCATCGATCATTTCGCTCCTGTTTTCTTACAGCAGGATCTCGGACCAGGTACTGAGACGTCAAACCCTCACAGAAAAACAGCTGCCGTGCCGAGAAGAAGGAGGAAAATAGCTCTTTTTTTTCTTCCTTCTTTCTCCTGTGACGGACAGCGTTCGGCTTTTGGCTTGGGCTGAGATGTAGGATGCAGTTTATGGGCCAGAACTCAGCGAGGGGTGGAGGCGAGGGCTGTTTCTGGCAGAGACGCCCCCTCCCTCGCCCCGCTTTCTCCGAATAGCGGAGTCCCCCACGGCTGCAACCCCTGTGACCCGGTCGGGAGAGTGTCAGGAGACGGGACCCACTACTTAACCTCTGAAGTCACATTTTTAACATCATCCTGAGACCGGCAGCATTTCACAGGTCTCACTGTTTTGTCTCAGCTGCTGCCACACTGAGCATTTTTTAAACTGAATTTATCTGCATCAGTGGTGTCCACACTTGTTGCCAAAATTGTAGACTCAGAATAGTAACAGACCAGAAAAACCAACCTAAAATCAAGCAAATAAAGTAGCTGGACATTTATTGTAGATTTTTACAACATCATGTTTCATTGGAAAAACTAAACTTACACCAAAAACTGAGAAATTTTGTGATTTCTTTTGACATTTTCTAGAAAAATCTTCAAACAAAAATTTTTGACAATTAAAATTCAGAAATTTCCAAGTTTTTTTTTTTCCAGAAAATTTCTGATATTAATGTAACAGTTTGATTTTTTTCTATCAAACCTCATTGTTTTCTGTAGAAAATTTCTGAAATCACTCTCAAAATTTCTGAGGTTTTTGGCAGGAATGTTCTACTTTAATTTTGCAAGTTTGCTGTATTAAAAGAAAAACAGAGTTTTAATTTCTTTTTGGCTCAGTTGAATAAATCAGGATTTGGGTCACTTTCCACTTTCCGTTTGCTATATTTAACCACGTTTAGAAAAGAATTTGGCTTTTCAGTAAATGTCTCTTAGTTTCACTTTTTGTTAAAAATTGGTGATAAAATTTTACCAAATTTTGTTGGTAACAGTTTTTAAGTCTCCATCTGAATCTATGGGCCAAAATATACGAGCCAAATTTTTATCATTTTTTAATTGCAGTTGGGGGCCACACAAAGTCAGTCCAACGGACACAAACGGCCCCTCGGCCGCACTTTGGACACCCCTGTTCTACATGATCTAGTTGATCTACATCTAGATGATCTACAAGATCTAGTTGCTTTTATTCAAACAAAAACAGTTGCAAAAATTTGTAATGCTGCCAAAATAAGATGTTGACCTTATGAGGTATAATGAAGTTATTTTTATTTAATTCAGGTTAGTTTGTTTACATCGCGGGGCAGTTTAGGCAGGTCCAAATTGCCTAAAGATATAATAATTCAACAGTGACCTTTGTGCTGTAGAGTTTATGTATCTTTATTACAGCCAACATGTCTGACACCCTGAAGCTTGAAGCAGATGAGCTACAGCAGCAGGAGACCACACTGGGCGCTCAAACAGGAAACTACAATTTACACAAGCTTAGCAAAGTTCAACCGTAGCAATTTGTAAAAACATAATTTGGTTCATTGAGTCTTAATTTTAAGCACTATAATTTTCATTAGCATATCGTCACCTTGGTAAAATAATGACCTCTAAGTATTTTGCCAAAAGATTTTCCCCTTTTTTGCCTGAAACGTATCAGGGGACAAAAAGAGGTTGTGATTTTTATTTTTTTTTATTTTTTTGCCAAAATCACTTTTGGCTAAAATGACTTCAGCCATTATTTTAAGAAAGTGATGACATGGGAGATTAAGGAGATTTTAATTCATCTTCTGACCTTCAAATGAAATATAACTGTAACCACACATGAGCCAGATATGAGCTTCAAGGGTTACATTTTTTAATATCACTATAATATGTATCTTTTTATGTTTTTAATACTTACTAATTCCCACAACAGATAAAACGTCTATATTCAGCCTTCCACACCAAAGCAATACAACAAAGTTCAGAGCTTGAAGATCTCCCAGGATTCCCTGTTTAGCAATGTGAAAGTTTTAGTTTGAAGATAGACGTATTGTGCATTTTCATATATACTAAAATGTACAACACTTCCAAAAGTACTTGATCCTCCACTTCACACACATGTAAACTTGAGTCACGTCCCATGTTAGGAAGTCCAGCCAGCTGCACTGAGCTTCTGATTTTGCTGCAGTCTAGAACATGAGGCGACAGTGGACAATCGTTTGCATTGTATCATTAACTCTGCAGTAATCCCTCTTACTGAGCGTAGTGACAGGACAGCACCTCCACTGGCCAGGGGTACTCTCTATGTTACAGAGAAAGTGAAAGACGGTTGCTTCACAATTGCAGTATTTTCATTTATTGAGGAAATAAATAAAAATCAAACGTAGATACGCTTGTTCTGTCAATAAGTCATTAAAATTCACGGCAGCGATGAATATAAACAGCTACATGAGTTCATAATGCAGCCATCAGAGGAGACGCCAGCATTGGAACAACAAACCCCTTAACCTTGTGAACATTTGTGACGTTTTGGGGAAATTGTAGTCTATTTTACAGAAATGCTATGGATTCAACGCGTTAGAATTACACAAGATTTTATGAACTGTGTGATGCTGTGAGAGCTCTGATGGAGCCAGCTGCACATCGTCTTAAAAGAAAGACGAAATAAAAAATCCTCCTACCAATTCCTGTTGTCTTCTTTGTCGTTTCTGCCAGTAGTAACATCTGGCTATTAATCATGTGATTCATGTGAAATCCTGCTGTAACAACAAGGTGTGTTACGTTCACAGTCAAATTAGCAAATTAGGTTGACTCGAACAAATAGAAGCCATGAATAAACTGGCAAAACCAACTTTGGAAAACAATTTTAGTCGCTCAGTTCAACACTCCCGTCCCTCACTTCCAACGTCCATCATGGCGCCTGGATGGTTAACTAACGTAGCTGCAAAGGGTCAATAGCCAAACCTAAAACCTGCTTAACTGCAATTATTTATGCACATTTACGAGAGGGCCTTAGCATGTCTAATATAACAGTTTTAACTGTTAAATAATCATTTTTATCCTGATAAACTTAAATTATCATAACAAATATTAACTTAATTCATCCTCAATGTCTGAATAAACTAGGACTGAATTTAGGTTTCTTCAATGGTCAGAAAACACCTAGCATAAAACATTTGACCAAAAAAATGTGAGTTTTTTTGGAAATTGTTTCCATTAAGCAAATTTATTTTTGGCAATTTCAAAATGCTTAATTGTATGGTTAATAAAAACACAGCTACTGTTAAACTGATGATCTCTGCCTAAATCATTGTTCTTCAGCTAATCTGAAGACAACGTGGAATGTAAACCTCTGTGCAGAAACTCGCTGATGTCACCAGGTGTTTCCACTCTGTTGACTGTTAAACATTTAGTAGCAAGAACATTTTACGACTGAGCTTATTGCACAGGTGGCATCCTTTCACAGAGCAACTCGTTCTTCCACAAGTGTTTGCAGACTAACCCTAAGCTGTCAGGAAATTCAGCAATATTCTCTCTCCTCTTTCTGAAATATTTATTATCAATAACAGACCCATATAGCTTGGATAGAAGAAGAGAGGTACCAATCACTCTTTTACATAGAAAACCATGATAATGCTAGAGATTAGTTGTGTGTACTACTTGCCTAAATAAAGTAGCCAATACGGGCTAGCTAGCTACATGTGCAAATATTATGACTAAATACTAGCCTACCAACTTTCCCACATTCCCAAAATTACTGCATACATAAATAAAAAGGAAACAACTAAAGGAATCTACAACTAAATTACGACTAATGTTCATTCTGCACTTTTGTTTCCAACTTTCAGCAACTGATTTCTGGTCTTCAAGCTGACAATTTGTTTTAAAATGCATCCTTGATTATATGAAACATATTTGATTTTTTAGAAAACGTTCAAGCTTTTACAAACAGCTAAAATATGAATAATTGTTGCGTTTCCATTTAAATCCCACCAGATCGCTTATAATATTAAGTGACATGGAGCAGTGGTAATTTTACTCAGTACCAGCCCAGACCTTAAAGTAAATCTAATTTTTTTTGTAAAATACCAAACCAGATTCACATAAAACAGACTGAATGTCAACATACTCAAATGTGTATGTTTTTCCACCATCAGTCTCTGCAAAAATAATAATAATAAAAAAAGATCTGGTCTTTATCAGGTTCCAAAATTATTGAATGATAACTGTAACACATAGCAGATGAAGTTAAATCCTAAACCAAGTTTAAAATAAAATTAACTATTTAAAAAGTATAAAGGTGCCTAAACACTAAAGACGTTTGATATCGCTTAATAAACTGTTATGTTCCCAGTAGACAAATTGTGTATTTTTGTACCATAGAGTTTCTCAACGGTTGGTTTTTCAGTCATTTTTGAGGTTATCAAAATAAGGAAATGGAAACCAAACTTTCTACATTTGTTTCGTTTTCTTGTTGCACCAAACTCACATTACGTAGCTGCTCCATAACTGAGGTTTGTACAGAACCAAAGTTTATATGCACCGCTAAGCCACTAAATCTGTGGTTCATGGCTAAAACGAGACAGAAATCAAACTTTTTATGGCTGCCGTTTTACTTCTTTGTTAAACCGTAGCAAACATTGTTGATTGAATGGTGTTTGAATGTAATTCGTGATTTTTGTCAGTAAATAGTAAAGCAAAAATGACAGAAATGAATTGGCTTGAGCAGGTTTAGCCTGTAATATGATAAATATTGGTACTTTTAAAAGTATGCTGCTCTTACATTTTTAAAATATGTGTAGTTACTTTTATTATGGAATTTGCATATTGCTTTTAGATATTTATTAAAAATTGAAACCCAAATTACTTTCAATTGAATGTAAGACCTTTATAATATTGTGAGATAAATGGAGTGAATTTTAATGTAAACGTTAAAGTTTTTATACATTCAGAAGTTTTTTTTTCAGCTTTTGTAAAATCGTATCGTAGAGACGACCCCAAACAAGATAAGCAAAGAAAGGACACAAAAACAGAAGATTATTTCTTTTTTTGTCTTTTTTTCTTCTGTGTCTTTCCTTAACTGAACAGCGATTTAAATCTCCACCTTTGCTGCTCCATAGATTGGTGCCCTGTTTGTCGTGAGTCGTCCTCTTCCAGTTTGACATGGTTCTGGTTTCAGCGCCTCGCAGACGCGTGCTGGTGTGAAACGCCTGCAGCTCTAACCCTCTGTTGGTTTTGTTTAGGCCTTTGTCTCCCTCTCGCTGCTCTACTGGGCCCTGCAGAGCTTCTCCCAGCTGCTCAGCATCAAGAAGAAAGACGACTGAGACGCCGACAAGATCCAGGAAGAACGAGGACGTCTGGATTCAAAGGATTTCATCTTAGCATGTTTTGATCTGTCAATCTATTAAGTTGTAGTTTATTAGGAAAAAGAAACAGAATTGGTTCAGCTTCTGCTTGATTTTAACCTTTTAATGCACAGCTGCTTCAAGCTTGTTTATAACAAAAGCTTAATTATGTAAATGAGCCATTAACAAAGAGAAAATAGGCTGATAATTTTGCCAACACATTATTCATTTTTAGAAGTATTATGTTTAAAATGTCACTGATATCATAGGTGCTGCAGTCCAGAGTGAAGGACCAATAGTAACATTTCCAGATGAGCCACAAAACAACGAATACCTCTTATCAGATGAGTGCTGTTCATACTGAAGCTGTTCATTTCAAAGCTAGAACAGAATTAATGCTCAACAATGTACAGTCCGTTTTCCATTTCTCATTGAAATAAAAGTACTTAAATTCTTTGTGTCTTTTCTTAATCCCTTAAATTACATGAAAGGAAAATTATGCAAAGGCTTAAGCAACACTAGATTTTTTATATATTTTCTTTCATGCCTGTGGCTCGTCAGCTTTGATTAGATTTTGAAACGGCAGATGAATTCATCCTCAGTCTCCAGATCTTGTGTGGGAGTAACAAATGGTCCACAGCAGATGGTGCTGTTATCACCCATCATTAGTCTCTTTTTCATCCAGCATCCTGTCTTTAAAAGGCTCCAGTGTTCACATTTTATTCAAAAGCAGAACACTTTTTTTTTTTTCCAGAGGTTTAAAAAAAAAGTCGGTATTGTGAGGAAGTTGAAGCAGTTTGACGTTCATATTTGCAATTTTGAGATACAATTAATTGTGTGGATTTCTGTTGAAACACATGAAAACTGGCTGGTACTTTTATTTTCCAGAAGGTTTCATTATTGTAATCGTGTGTTTACAAATCAGTCATGCAGCTGATTCAAAACTCTGCCAACACCAGAATGAAATCCCAGCACCTCTTTGACCAGCTCCCTGTCTGAAAAACGAGAGATTAGTAAATCTTATTGATCTACTGAATGGTTTTTGATCCTAACATCAGCTGCTTTAGGTCTTTTTTCCTCGGTTTATATAATTATGTAGCCCTGTCCGTGTGAGATGGTATCTCACATAAATACAGCACATATTTTTTTAAAAAACCTAATATTTAGCTATAGTGAGGAGCTAGCGATCAGTGTAGCTTGTGTTCTGTCAGAACATAAGTGCGCATGCGCATTAAGAGGTCCGCGGAGCCGTCAGTTCAGCATACGAGACAAGAAATTACAAAAGTAAGTAAATAAATTGTTTTCAGTGATAACTGTATGGACGTACATTCATTGTCATGGTTTGAAAGTATATTTAAAGAGGAATTTAGTTGCCAAATTACGGTGTTCATTAAAGGACACACTACACCAACCGCCAGAGCCCAAGGCACAAATACTTGGCTTCAGCTGACATATTTAAGCCACTGCCTTACAATTACTTTACAATTTTTGCATTATTTTATTGCAATTTCATGTAAACGTGTTAGGATTATTTCCATGTAATGTGTTACTCTTAGCTCTTGATCCGTAATCTGCGTTATAACCATAAAATTGCAAATTGGAATTACGAATGGAAACACACCAATTAAGAAAAAACAACTTTTTTTTATTAAAAAGTTTTTGCGCTAGAATGAGGCAGTTTTTCCTTTGTATCGAAAACTGCATCACACAGGTCATGTGACCAATAGCCAGACGTTACTATGCACATGTGATTTAATTTCGTTGCAATTGAAAAATTCTGTCAACGTTAACGGAACAATTTCTTTGCATACATTTTTAATGCAATCGCAGATGCAGGAAAACTTGTGAAATAAAAAAAACATCAGTAAATATGATCTAGATTAAGTAGCACAGAATTACAAACAAAGGGACTGGATTTGCACATTAAAGCAATTACATGAGGTTAACACTAATTCTGATTAAAAATGTGATCATTCTTGTGTCAACAAAGATGTTTTTTCTCCATTTTTGCATGGCAAGATAACGAAGGGGAGTTCACCTTCTATATTTTTACCAACAAAGTAGCACTAAAATCAATAAATCCATACATTTCTCATTGAAGTGAAAAGAAGGAGTTGTATTTTGTATTTTCTTGTTTTAGTGTTGCATATGAGTCCCTGTTTTTAGAAACCTGCTTGCTGTTGCCTGGTGATGACTGAAGATCACGTTCAGCTTGTTTTTCACATTCAGGATCCTAAAAATCAATGCTGACGTAATTTTATGTTTGGTGCTTTTTCCCTCTGCAGTGTAAAGTGACTGATGATCTTTTATGGCTTTCTGGATATTATTGCAATAAGTTAGGAATACACTCCTAACTTATTGCAGTTATTTTCACTTCGCCTGAAGTGAAAATAAATGTGGCATTTTTAGACTGCATCAACAGGAGAAATACCTTATTTAGAAATTTTACTGATATACTTTATGTTTATCCTCATCCTGATCTCTACATAACTACAAAACCTCACAATATATTTAAAAAAGAGCTAAAAAAGACAACATTATTGAGCTTTATGCATAAGTAAATGCTTTCTAAAAAACTAAATGAGTCGAATAAATTTACATTTAAACAGTTTATCTTTACAGAAGATCTTAATTTGAAAACATAGGCTCTTTGACAAATACAAATGCTTCTTTGTGTAGTTCATTTGTTTTTTAATCACCTGTTGGCTTATTAAAGTGATTTATCAACAGGCTACTGAGCTGACATATTGATTGGAGTTTAGTGCGGCCTTCGTCGATGAAGAGGAGGGACATCTGCCTCACTTGACAGAGGAACAAAAAATAAGGAAATTTCAGGCCTTAAAGGGACAGTACTATTTAAAATCAACATTTTGAGCTTTATTTTATGTTATAATGTTATGCTGGGAGGTTGTTTTTAAAGGATTTATAGAGGACTGACATTGGGATTACTTCCTGAAGGCAGCATGTCGGACCAGGAGTTTCTTAAAGAGACAGAGGCACTAAATTACAAAATCAAATTCCTTTTAAGTCTTATTTCATATATATAGCGTTTTTATAACTTAATGACTGGACTGCTATAAAATGGCAGTTTGTAACTAGAAAATACCCTGTAAGAATTTCATTTCAACCAAACTAGTGGTGTCCAACCGTTTTGCCACATGGAAAAGAAATAGAAGCTCTGCAGTCCACAAGCATTTCTAAAAATTAAAAAAAATATGTTCTTTTTTAAAATCCGTATACAGATGTCAAACTTAATGAAAGAAACATGAATTTGTAAATGACTGTACATTTTAAACATAGAATGGAAAAATTAAACAAATTAAAAGCATTTGATACATTTAACCAAACTAAATTTGCCAATTTAATAGATCGATGTTGAATGAAACAAATAGTTATAATTTATTTAAAAAGTATTTGTGTGTTTCCCCCAACGCCGGCGTTTCCTCGCTTTATGACATCATCATTTCAAGTTTCCAGCCTTTAGAGTTTCTCTTCTGTTCGGTCCTGCGGGTGAAACAATCCCCGGTAAACAGACAAACTTCTTTCCTCAACAGTTACAACTCCAAGGATTAAAGTTTGCTGAAGGTCGACTTTCTGAAGGGAATCTCCTGGGAAATCAGCTCTGTCAGGTCATCCTTCACTTCCTGTTTCTGCAGTTCTTCCTGTTTGTCCTCCCAGTTACTCAGTCGAGTCTGTCCAATTCGTACTTTATCTATTAAATGCCTCTAAACATTAGTTTGACTCAACTTAATAAATTTGCAGCAGGTCGGTTATTGGATTTTGATTGGATTTTGTGTTAACCTATTCATGCTTCCACACACATTTTTACAAAATCTATTTCAAGCAAGGCAGTAATTTCTGCAGGTTTCTTGTCTCTGGATGGAGATGCCAATCCAGCAGGTAACTTAAATATTTCTAATGGGACCATAGACATGTAATCCACATCAAATGTCCACAGCAACTCATAATCCAAAGAAATTAAAGAAATTTACTCCACAAATCATGTTGTGGTAAAATGATGTCAAAGTTCAAACATGAATCAAACTGACCATCTGTGGCGAGACCCAAAAATGGATGTTCTCAGCTGGACTGAGTTTTCAAAGAACAGTGATCAGAAATGTCAGCCTGTATGTGAAAAGCTACTTTGGATTTGCAGCCGTAATTGCAGCAATTTGACTTAAATACCTGATTCTCCATCAGTCAAACTGTCAATGCCGCATCGACACTAAGTGCTTGTCTAAGGCTTGAAGCGTTCGCCTGATCGTATTAGATGAGCATTTAACATTTAATCCATCACATGGCAGATGGGAACAAATGTGAGCATCCTCCCCCAGTCCACAGATTGGTCCAGTGACTCATCCTTTCATGTTCATTATCATACAAAGAAATCCTGCAACACAGCACTACTGTGTATGAGCACAGAGAGGACATGTGGCAGCACAAAACGGTTAGCAGGCTGAATTGTAACGTCATCACAGGCAGGAGGAGCGAAGTGGAAACGTTAAATATGCACTTTATCGGTTATTTATGAAAAAGATTCAACTGGAATCAAACACACATCTAAAATGCACAGGTTGGATTATTCAATCAATTATTATTATTTTTGTCATTGTGTTAATAATAAAAAATACTAAAATTCATATCTTGCATGTTTTAGTACTTTTATTTGGGTCTAAAAAATAAAAAGCAGAAATTCTTTAAAAAACTCAGTCAGTTTTTGGCAGTAAGTTCATGATTTTTGGTATCTGGAAGTTGAGCCGTTTCAAAAACCTCTGGAATGTAAGGTCACAAATTCGCAGGTGCTACCGTTACCTAGCAACCTCAGCTATGCTCAGCACGTTGCCTAGCAACAGAAGCAGAGCTCCAGAATGTTTGCACAGCTGGTTTTCAAATTCAAATTCAAAAGTACTTTATTCATCCAAAAGGGGGATTAAATGTTGTTGTAGATTCTTCAAATAGTTACTGAAGATGGTGACGGCTGTTTGACAGGAAAGACTTCCTATTATCACTCTATACGCTGTACAATGGCTGCTGGAAAAGACAAATATTTTGTTGTTGACTTAATGTCCAGAAACCACCCGCTGCATTCTTATTGGTTGTGCAGAAGGCTCTATTTTTACTTTTCAAAGATGTCACGGTTGTATAATTTTCATGCGCATGCGCACTTATTTTCAGCCATTTTCATGTGCGAGTGTTAAATGTTGAGTTGGGAGGCGTGGCCAGCAGCAACTCATTTGGATTTAAAGTGACAAGAAGCTCATTCTGAAAGGAGCTCAACATAGGCTGACCTGAACAAACTAAAATCTCATTATCTGAGAATAATTTTGTGCAAAAAAATGTAACAAACATGTTTTGTACAGATGATAGACCTACTCCTTTCCTCAAGCTGTTCAAGCTAGACAGAGATTCAAAGAGGAGGGACAGAAACAAATGAGGAGTAGCGTAATCCAGATCATTTTACTGTGGAATATCGTTTCCGTTGCTTGGAAATTGAGCTGTTTATGTGTCATAACAGTCATTACTGTCATACAGCAGCAGCTTACAGTCAGAGGCTTCTTCAGAATTGTGGTAAGACTGACTGCTACTGGAAATCCCTCCTGACAACAGCATCACCATCCAAAACAACTCTATGAAGATCCTTGGATGATATTAGTTACGACAACCTTTAATTTCCTTCTGGGATAACTGACGTATTTTTGTACTGAATTGGAAAGAGTGACAACGTAGGCGAGTTGAGCTGAAAGATTAAACTCTCAGTGAGGCTAATTTTAAATCAGTTCCAGCTATAGATGTATTAAATATCAAAGATTTCCTGCACAGACTCTCATGTAATGGTTCCATTATGATACACAGTGTTCTACCCCAGACTCCACACACACACACACACACACACACACACACTTGCTGCTATTTATAGCTCTGTGGGTAGAAAATGGGGTAAAATTGATATATGTGCTCTGCACAGCTGGGCAGGGTGTTGCGCTGGTGGCCGCAGAGTTAAAAGCTCTTGTTTTACTACGATTAGTGAAATTGGACAGAGTCTAAAAAAGACAGATTCAGCATTAATCTTTTCCATTGCAGCTACACTTTAAAACCTAACTATATCAAGCACAGATTTCAATAATTTAAGCCTATCCTTAAGTAGCACTGACCACACAAATTGCTTCTTCGAAGCTAAAATTGGCTAATGACACACAATCCTGGAGGGTATGACTCTCTGAAATTACATTTTTAAAGACAAAAATTACCATTACCCATTTACTCTTTCCGCCTCTGCAGATCCTGAAAGTGGAAAGTCATGCTTCGTTTGATTTATTTACTAAAAATGTAGAAGTTTTCTTTAAGGAGGGTCTGCATCAGCTTCAGTTATTTTGCTAAGAGGAATGTGAAAACTGTTTTCAGTCTCTAGCTCTTGAGTTGGTGTCTTACATAATTTCAGAATAAAATTAAATTTTTTTTGGGGGGGTCCAATCTGACGAACGTGAAGCAGTTTAAGGGCTTTGAATACTTCATTTAGATTCAGCCATTTTGCTAAGATGTACATGGAAACTACTTTCAGTTTCTAGCTCTCCTCAACTTTTGACTCCTATTGTTTCTTGTCATTTCACAAAAGTCTGTGAAAATAATTTCTGGTCTACTAACTTTATTATGCCATAAATTTATAAACGTATTAAATTCATCATGACAAAACAGCAAGAATTTCTAAAGTTGGAGGAAAAGCATCAGTGAATGATGTCCAAGAGCAAAAACATAATTTCTTTTCCTCTAAATGTGACCAATTTCAAAAACTGACTTGCTTTAGGACAGTTTCTGGCTGGACAGGTTCTTCATGTGCGAACAGGAAGCTTAAAGTTGGGACATGAAATATTTGTAATACATGATGTAACACTAAGTTGTAAATGCAGAAATCTGACTTTTGTCATGAATTTATTCATTTAAAAAACTGTTTTCCTCACGTCATTTGATTAAAACTGCAAAATTTCAATTGTTGTTGATAACAAACAATCTGACTTGTTCCCAGTTTCTGCTTTGTCTGTTGAACCTTTAAGGTTTATAAATCCAGAGCAGAGCCCAGACACCCTCAGAGCCACTTGTTCTTCCGGTCGGTAGATCTCATGGCTGCGGCCATTTAACGGCCATTTTCTAATGAGCCCAAACTGCAACATCCAGCTAAATCTCGCACAACAAACTCTTTCTGCAGGAGACGCGACAGGCTGTCTCTGTTCTGCTTTTCCGAACAGAACCTTTTGACACGCTGTTTCCAGGAATAATCATCACGTCTTCATCTGAACCTGAAGCTAACCTTTCCTTTACTGACGCCTTTTAGAGGCTTCGCTCCACCGGAAGCGACGGTTAGTCCGACCATCAAACCGCAGCATGAATCGAGTTTCATCAAAGATTACCGACCCAAATGCAGGCAGCCCGGCGTGGTTTGTGATGTCGCGCTGCCTCCAGGCTGTCTGTGTAGGTCATGTGGGCGTTTACATCCAGAGTGGGAGAGGCAGCTGAAGTATCGATATGTCCCTCACATGTGACCGACACACGGTGACTGCGGGGCATCGGATGGCCTTTCACTCTGCGTGAACAGTGCAGCTGACATTTAGCTGCTGCTGAGGCTTTGCATTGTTAGAAAAGTCACACAGATGTTGGAATCCTGGATTAAAAACATGCAAATATAAGGTAACAAGATAAATATGGCTGAAAAACATCCACACACTGTTTAATGTTGTGTCACAATTTATTTTAGTGAGAAATTATGAGACACCAACTCAAACTAGCATACAGGTGTGAATTGAAAAACAAACATGTTTTTGATTATTTTACAAAAGCAACAACACTAAACATGCAGAGATTCAAAAGGAATGGCCTAGTCAAAGTCCAAGCATACCTTTTAACTGAGAATCTTTGTCAAGACTTGAAAACTGGTGTTCTCTTATTCCTTATTCCTCATGACAGGACAGTGCCCTTCTGAAATCTTTAATTTTCCAACAGTGTTTTGTTTGGTCCAGAACAGCACATGGCTACTGGTTTAATATAGAAATCAATAATACACAGACATTCTATCTTAATGCTGCTCCAGTAAAAACAAACAACAAAAATCACTCTACTAAGTTAAAATGTCTCACTGTCTCATCTGATCAAACTATTTTTCTTAAAAAGGTGAGAATAAATATTGTCACATTTTAAGGTACACTGTAAAACATTTGAAGGTGGCTTAACTTGGAAATGAAAGTTCACCTGATGTCTTGAAAATGCAACTTAAGTCAACAAGAAAATTGTTTTGGTTTTAACTTAGTTAATTTAAGAACAAGAGACAAGGTATCTAAACTTTATTATTTAAGTTAATAAATCTTGAATGTGAGTTTTAACTTAATGCTGCAATGTAAACCTAATCATTATTTCACAATATGTAAGAAAAAACTACCCTCACCTAGTTAAAGAGCCACATTTCTTACATTTCACTCACAATAAATAGCTACTTATTTTACTTTAGAATAATTAAAATTCTTGCTTCAAATTGCATGAACAAAATTTCTGATCTGATAATGAATTTTATTAAAGATCATAATGAATTCTGCTCAAAAACATTTAGTGTGAACAGGACATAAAAATAAACATTTGCATTAATAAAACACAGAGTCAGATCAATGCACTTCCATCTCAGGATACAAAAAAAACGTCGCTAAGCATTCTGGGAAATAGTTCCCACTCCTGTCGTTTTCTTCTTTCAGTTCTATAAGTGCTAATTTTCTAAAACTGGCTGAATTTATTTTGACTTAAAGAGCAGAAAATGGTAGACACAACTGAATGCAGCTCAAATGTTTTACAGTGCATTTATTTGTAAACATTACTGTTTTTTATTTGCTACTTTCTGTTTATTTTTCACATAAAATCCCAGTAAAGTGCTTTGAAGTAAATGTTTATAGCATAAAAACATGAATTATTTCTCTTCCTGAAATCCCACAGGTTGTTACTCTCAGCTGGCCGACGTGAAAACAGGTTGGAGGTGGGATGAAGAGAGAAAAGAGGTGTGAGAAAACGAGGGAGGCAGTGTGGAAGCGGTGGATGAGAGGACCTGAGGGTTTTTAGGAGGAGGGGGTTAAAGACGAGCGGCAGCGTGAGGAAGGGGAGGGAAGGAGGGATGTGACGTGAGCGAGCGGGAGTATGGAAAACCGAACACTGGATAATCCCTCTCTCTCTCTCTCTCTCTCTCTCTCTCATCCTCCGCTTTTCCTTCACTCAGTGTGTCACTACTCCACATCCTTGATCTTCTTCTGACCAGAGGGGAAAAAAACAATCAGTCCACCATTCATACGCGCTGACAGTGACATGCAGCACAGAGGGCGGCTGCTGCTGCTGCTGCTGCTGCATCCACAGAGAAACATTACAACCTCAGAGAGGATCCAGTCAGGAGTAAAGCCAGAAATCTGACTCAGGAGCTTCATTTCCAGACATCTGTTTTCCTCCTCAGCCCTGCAGCAGGTGAGCAGCATCTAAATGTGTCACCGTATTGATTCTCATTCAACACCTACTGAGTCTCCTGCTAGATGATAGTGATGCTGTGTTTTTTTTTTACTGCACCACTGGAGCAGCAGCACTGCTGTGACATTTGCAGAGCTGGTTGCACTGCAGAAAGAGGGAGCGGATGATTGCAGTGCACAGCAGGAATACACTCAGAGAAGCAGTTTATGTAACATCTCTCACTCGCGTCTTCTTCTATGGCTCAGTTTTTGCAGATTGAAGTTTTTGGTTCCCACACATCCAGCTCTGATGCATTCTGTAACTCTCTGTCATCATCTCTGTAATTTGGATGACGTTTGGTTAATTGTTCAGGGAATTTCTGCACACACACGTCAGAGAACAAACAAACACACCCACAGATGGGTCAAAAACAAATCAAAATCTTTTAACGACCCGATAAAATAATAATAATAAAAAAAACACACCAAGGTACGGTGTTTGTATTCGCAGCGACGCAAACAGATTTCAGTCGTTTGAAATTAACCTTCACATGACTGAACATCCACTTGTTGATCCAGGATTTCAGTTACGAGTAAATGGGTCAAAGCTTCAGGACCAATATACAATATACATACAATAAATGTTCAATGAAAACACCAAACAGAGAGAAAGCAGGTTCTATCAGCAAAAGGAGCTAAACTGTGATGGCTGACTCATGATGATAAGCTCTTTAAGTTTGTCCAGATGTAGAAAAAAAATCCTGAAATTTATTAATTTTAAGGTTTTAGTTCAGAATCTCAGCCTCTTCTTTGTAAAAATGCATCATCCTGTATCGCATTACAGGACACCTCAAAATTATCCAAATCTGTCACTGAAAATTTGACTTTTCTTTAGTGAATCGCTGGATGTTGGATCTTTCTTTGTTTTAAAAATAACAGCTAAAAGTTTTCTTTTTGTTTGTTTTGTTGCTGAACCGAATCAAGCAACTAGTCGGGCTGATTGTGAAAAGCACAAAAGCATCTTTCAAAGATTATTTTTTTCTCAACAAGGAGTTTTTTTTTACATGCTGCAAAAATGCAGCATGTAAAAATCTGAACCAAACAGGTGTTTTCACGTTTTAGTTTTTAACTTGTATTCTTTTTAAAAAAAAATACAAACCAAACACCCAGAAATATAAACACATTAAACACTGATGCATTTCAAATATGATGCAAAACCGAAACATTGGCTAAAAGCAGAAATTGATGTCATTAATCTTTTCCCTTCACATTAAGTAAAGCAATTAATCATGTAATGTGAACAGAGGAAAAAAATGATGGAGTCCAAGAGTCGTTAGCATTTCTAACACAAATGCATGCATCCATCCATTTCCAGGAAAAATGTTCACAGTCCAAATGTTTTCATACTCCTTAGACTTTTATGCATTTTACCACTATACAAGCATAAGATTCAAATTATTTTGTTGGTGTTTTATTTAATAGATCACCACAACGTAATGCTTGAGAGACAAATATTTATAGAGAGAAACATCAGACAAAAGTGGTTTGTTTCTACATTTAATACATAGCAAAAACACTTAACTTTTCCAGGATATTCAAATTTTTTAGATGAACCTGGAGATAAATATGTTTTCATAAACCTCTTTAGGAATCAATAGGCTTATAAACACCCTGAGCTGACACCACCCTCATGGAGGGGCTCATATTCCCTATATTATCTATGATGGTCCTATAATATGACCTATAGCATCTATATTTTATTTCAAACCACCTACTAAATATTAATACACTTAAGGCTGCACAATAAATTAATAACAATATATATCATGATAGACATGTGATCAAAATCAATAGCTAATACATCTGATAAAATATTTAAAATTCAATATATATAAAATTTAGCGAACTCCAATCCAGAACCACACAGCATTCTGGGAAATGTAGGCAAAGGAAGCTGGGTTAGTGGAATCAACACATTCACTCACTCTTTGGTTACCTAGCAACAACTTGCTGTGTTAGAAGCAGTTTCAAGTTCCCTCCTCCCCAGCTACGGTTACCTAGCAACAGCCTGTCGAGTAACTGGCGCAGCAGCAGTTTAAGGTTTTTGCCAGTGTCTCATAACTTCTTAAAAATGTATTGTCTCAGTTATTTACAGCAACCCTCCAAAAGAATTTTTTTTTAATAATAATTATGGACAATTATTGACTGATATGTAATGCTTATATTGTGATGAATACACTGGAAATTTAACAGTTTGGGCCTGGTGAAACTTCCAGGAAACACTTGCAGGGTCGGATGTTACATCAGGTTATCTAATTTATTGTCACACTAATGCTGTCTCATTCATTTTTAATTAATTTGGCAAAGAAATTTAACCTATGATAAAAAGTTGTATCTTCTTTGTTTTCTCCTGGCAGAAAAGGTTGATGAATATTAGTAAAATCTGGCAGAAATGGATGCTGCAAAAGGAAATGAATTGCAGGAAAAATGTAGAAAGTATGCTCCTTTAAAATGAGTGAGCCTCCAACTGTTGCTGCCTTCAAACAGAGACAATGAGATTCTCTGTGGGCTGAACAAAGCCAAAGAGATGCTGCATCTGACCTGCTCTGCCATTTTCTGTGACCTTTTCTTCAAAGGAAGCAAAGCAGAAGGGTAAGAAGGTGACTGCAGCCGGTGATGGAGCTGGTCGTCTGACGCGTGACGTCCTGGGAAGGTTTGAAGAACAAGGACCGAGCACAATGAGCGGTCAGGACAAATGGGTCACACTGACCCCGGCAGAGTTTGCCCTGCTGCAGGAATACACTCAATGTGAGTAAATTATGTTCTCATCTTAATTTGTCTGTCTTCAGGACAGTCTTACAGATATAATTCTGACATGTAACTATTGCACGTGACGTCACGGTCTCCAGAACCATAGACGTGATTGCGTCCAGAACTCCGACCGATGTCAAGTAAAGCCTGTCAAAAAACGGACATCTTGTAGCCTAACCTAACAACGCTGTTATTGATTTGACTTTTAAACATAGGATGCTGCGCGGTCGGCTGCACAAACCGCAGCTGAAAACCTAACTTGTCATTTTATTTGATAACTTTTAATGAGGAACGATATGGCGGCAATAGGTTAATCATAATGACTGGTAGCCCTCAGTGTAACCGCGGATTTGCAGCTAACACTTTTTACCAGGTAAGAAAATTAACGTTTATAAGTAAGTTTGATTATAAAGATATCAAATATCGCATTAAGGTACGTAACCATTAGTAACCATGGAGACAAGGCCGAACCGTCATGTAGCCTGGCTAGCAGGTGTGGAAAATACTGGTTAGCATCTCGTGTTTTGTACGGGTTTTAATGCTGCTCCGGTGTAAAGAGAAACGCTATTTATGACTAACATTTAGTGAGTCGGGAAGCCTCTGAACAAACATTTCTCTTTTTTATTTGTCACTTTCTGCTCTCTATATCAATATATCACAGTGCCACCTACTGGCAGCACCAAATAATTACATTGTTTTTTCAATATACATCACATCTCCCTTTCTAAAAATTTTTTCTTCGTTTTTTTTTTTTTATAAAGTTCAATTTAGTTTCTATCAGTTAAATAGTTAAATAGTAATAACAACGTTTATAAAATACCGATAAGTGGAAATACAACATTGTGTTATTGGTTCTGCATTTCCATTTTAGCATTTGGATAAAACACACCACTGCTCTCCTGGTGTGGTCTGCTGATTTGCTTTAGTTATGAAATCATGTTGAAACACCAAGGTTGTACTTTGTATTTTTTTCATAACTGTCTGACATATCAGGTTCTTGATCACGAAACATGATCAGTAGTTAAGATTAGAGAAGATTAAGAATAGCTTCTTCTTGAAAGCAACCTTCCTAGCTGACTTATAACGTCATAAATGAACAAAAATGGAACTGCTTAAAGTTGAAAAAGAAATCTCGGTAGGGAAGCAAGGTGTTTGATGGGTGCTTAACTCAATCAGTGTTTTATTAGTGGAAAGTTGGCAGGATTTCTGCTTCGCTAATCCTCCATAGTAAAACAAAACATTTACAGAGGTCGCTGCACCACAAGCATAAACAAAGCTTCTCAGATTGCATCAAAGCACGGACGTAACTATAACAAAAGTGTTATCTGTAAGCTGACAGTAACATCACTCTGGTAACACCAAAACATAGTGTTTGGTAAAGATTTTGACATGGCTTGCTCCAAAAGGACAGGTTAATTTGTAGATTAATTTGCTGCGCATAATGTTGTTTTCCTTCTCTGGATGTTTATATTATGCTTCGGGGTGTTGGCATAGTTTATTACAGACCATAAAAGATTTCGACAAACGGTCACTGCACACACACTGGGGTTCTGGATTGGCCATCCAGTTTGGTGCTTCAGTCCAAGATCTGCTCTGTATCCTTTATTACGTGAGCGTGCAGTGATTTATTTTAGCTGACAGCCTTAACATTCAGGGTAATATCTGTTAAAATATTTAAATTGTAGCGCTGACTGAAACGTTTCTGTAGAAAGACAAAACAATGTTCTTTGAACAGAAAGAAGGTTGGGTAAATGTCCAGCACTGGACTACAAATCTTTTGTTGCTGCCTCAGGGTTGCATTTCAGATTATTACAATGCACTTTCAATGGTACATAATACAACTCACAGATGTTTGACCCATTATCTTTAGTTACTATTCAGAGCACACACAATGAATCTGAATAACGAATGTTTGTCACCATAAATGCCTTGTAGCTATTTGTGTTGAAAAGAACAACTTTGCTCTCGAATTGAATACAAATCTGGACCAGTAAACAGACGAGGGAACTCAACTCAGACTTTGTACTATAAAATCATTTCCAGTTTCAAGTTGTTTTTATTCATGTTTGTAAAAATTGGTCTAGCACTTGGTTTTACTAACTCTGAATTAAAAGTGCAGTATGTAACTTTTATAAAACATTTTTTTTTCTTTTTTACATATTTGTTAAATTGCAACCATGTTATGAAGCAGATAATCTGTGAAAAGATCAATTTCCTCCACTTTCTCCCTGAACTCTTGACCAGAAACAAGCAATCAGAGCCAGGAGGAGCGTCTTAGGGCTGTCAATCAAACTGATGTATTCGCTGCTCAACGTGCTAATGGCTAAAAACATACAGAATATCTGATTATCTGCCATCATTTGTGACCTTGCTAACTAGCTCTAGCATCCATAACAGGCTACGTCAAAAACATAAAATCTTACTAATTAATTTTGGTCTAGTTTCTAGTGCAAATGTCTTAGCAAACTTAATTTAAGTTTATCTTAGCAAACTTAAAATAAGACAAAACCAACTTAACATTAACTTTTTAGCAAGATATATAGGCTTGTTTGAAGTAAATAATTGGCAGATTATTTAACTTATAACAAGACATTTTTCCCATTTTATAGGTTAATTTATCTGCCAATGGAACAAGTTCTTTTTCATCAATATTAAGGAATTATTTAGTTAAAACAAGCCTCAATATCTTGCTGAAAAGATACTTTTAAGTTAGTTTGTTGTATTTCAAGTGTACTGAGATATTTGCATTAGAAACTAGACCAAAATTACGTGGTAAGATTTTGCGTTTTTGCAGTGTATTAGTTGCTAACAGAGAGCAATGAGGGCAGGGGGAAGAGATGATGAGCAGCACCGCTCAGAGGGTGATTGACAGCTCTAAGACCCTCCTCCTGGCTCTGATTGGTTGTTTCTAATTAGCACTGTGAGAAGAGGAGTTTGATTTTTTTTTCTCTCTTTTTTTTCCCCAGATAATCTGCCTCATAACATGTTGACATGACAATTTAAACAAATATTGTGATAAAAGTTACATTCTGCAGCTTAAGTGCAAATATATTGTATGTAATTGTAATGAAGAAGTACAAGTTAAAATAGCAACTATAGTTAGAGGAGAACTAATCTGTGTGGATGTGCATGTGGAGCAAAGATGCACAGCTGACAGATTTCAGATAATCATGTTTCCAGAAGCTCCTGGCTGCGCTGCATGCACTCTGCAGCTCCTGGTTATAAAACCTCCTGTTTGGTAACAATAGGCATTTCATCCTCCATCTCCTCTCCTCTGCATCTCCCTTTCCCCTCATTAAAGCGAGCTGTGCACACTTTCATAACATTTTAATAGCTGTGTGCCTCACCAGGTCTGACAACAATTAGAGTTACCCTTTCAGCAGTATAATTGCTTATGTGAACATTCACAATATGCTATTCAATAGAGACGGATTTAGGTTGCTTTTATAGTTGAAGAACATAGCTTGTGTTTATGAACCTAAATCCTGACCATGACTTAATTGTAAATTACTATTTAGTTGTGCCTGGAGAATGTGGCAGACCAGTAATTAGTGGATTTATTATCACTCTGCTCTTAGATGTTTTTTTCGTCGATGGTGCATTAATAAAGATGGTCAGTAATAATGACACACAGTCCACCGTGAGGCATTCATTTCTTTTCACTGTTGGTGAAATGGATTTGGATTAAAGAAAAGATTCAGAACAATTAGTGCAGCAGACAAAAAAGAGGCAGCAGAGTTAGAAATCTTAGCTATTGTAATTATAACAACATGAATCTTTAAGAGGCATTTCTTCTATCGTAGCATCAGATTAATAAAAACTTATGTTACAACATGGAGCCCTGTTAATCCATATATATGACCTCTTTTTATGCCACTATGTAGCTTATAACTTCTCTTTATTCCTCACAAGTTCTCAGTAAAGACCAAAACATCTGCAGCAATGGCTGCCTGAAATGCAGATTTTCTGGAGTAATTCAAATAATCTGCTAAAAGTCCTCAACACAAAGCTGTTTAAAAGCCCTTAATGCGGAGTGTGAAAACAGATGTAAGTTTGGCTATAAATGAAGCTGAAAATGGTGACATGTTGTAAACATTTCTCCCTCAGACTCCACCAAGAAGCTGAAGGATGTGTTGCAGGAGTTCCATGGAGACGGAGTGTTGGCTAAATACAACCCAGAGGAGGTGTGTGTTGACTTCACACTGCATTACATAACCTATCCTTTATAGTGTAGTTTCTTCTCCACGTGCTGAAAAAAAATCCTAACATGGGTAAGTTATTTAAGTGAGTGATTTTAAACAAACACTGAAGCGACAGCAATTAAACCGAAGATGGTATGAAGTCAAAACTCTGATGTGTCTCAGGTTTGACTCCAGTTAAAACAATGAAAGTGTCTTTCTGTATGTTTATGTGAATGGTTGCTGTATACAAATGTATTATACAAATATAATTTAAACTTGACTTATCTCTTCCTCATGCTTCCGGTTAAAGAAGCAGGAAATCCTCAGTCAGGTAACAATTTTATATTTTATTCAATTTATATGTAGAATTGAAACCAGATTTTTGCAAAACGCGGTTTTTCTCACTGTCTGAAGTTAAATCAAACCAAACTTTTCTTATTTTAGCTTAGTTGGAATTGTTAATTATAATTGTACATTTATGAATTGATATGCTATGTTTTTAATATTATGTTAAGTGTGTGTAATTGTTTATGTAATAAATGCTTTTGTACGACTCGGGACACCAGGAAGAGTAGCCATTGTTACGGAAATGGCTTGGCGATCCATATAAACAAACAAATATCAGATATTCAGATCTGAATCATTTAAGGAATGTGAACAATCAGCACCAAGTCAGACCAATCCCCACTGGCTCTACAATGGGGAATACTAAGGAGGTTCATCACTCTGTGGAACCAGAAGCAATCAGCTTCTATGCACTATAAATCTGGAACAAACTTCCAGAAAACTGCAAAATAGCAGAAACACTGAGTTCCTTTAAATCTAGACTAAAAACGCAGCTGTTTAGAGTTTCTTTTGAATTATAATAAATGAAACATTAGTCAACGTTTTGATTGGAATGAGCACTTGGAAAAATACAATGCTTCAGTTGTTAAGTTTTGTATTTTTATGACGAAAAGCACCTTGAACTTCCTTGTTACTGAAATGTGCTGAACAGATAAACTTGACTGATTGATTGAGACTTGATTGTGGGAGGATCCTGACCATTCACCTGTTTCTGTCTCGGCTTTAGGATATTGACTTCGAAGGTTTCAAGGTCTTCATGCAGACGTTCCTGGAGAGTGAACTCCCTGAGGAGTTCTGTCAACATCTCTTCATGTCGTTTAGCAACAAGGGACCCAAACCCAGTCCCTCATCTGCTGACAAGCCCAGAGTCTCTGGTAAGTGTGGAAAGAAACCTCCGTCTCTCTCCCAAGGCAAACAGTCAGTTGTAAACCCAGCAGATGTTGGTGTTACGTAGATACTCGTATATTTGTAATCAGATGTTATAATTCTGCTGCAGCAACCAGCCAGGTGGCATGAAATGTAAATCGTAGAGTCTGCCAATTCCCTTGGCAGGGGCTCTGTTTGTTTTTAGCATTTACGCTAAATCATTGTTGTGTAATAATGCCAAAGACACCGAAATGGAACCATAACTCATTACAGCAGGTACCGGTTGTTTTGTAGTGTCATAACCATCTCACACTGGTTGTAGTGGCTGAATTAGCTGCAAATTTTTATGATGAGTAAAACAGAAGTGACATCTCAATTGTAATTGTAGCAATAATTAGGGTACTAAAGACTAGATGTTAAAGACCAGGGACGACTACTGGATCTAATGTCAGTAATTAATAAAAACAATGCAAAGAATGACTGCTTTCAGTACCATATATCTAGAAAAACAAAGTGAACACCACAAAAACAAAACATACATAGAAGAACCCATAAAATAAACACAAATAATGCAGTTAGCTTTCAAGATAAATGTGCACACTGTATTCAGTCACAGATTTCCCCACTAAAAGGCGCCAGTCAGCACAAAGTCCAACTGACACACATTGAATAAGGAATCCATGATTTTATTTGTCCAACTATTTGAGGGGAAACTGTCCAAGCGCAATTTGTCCTCAAATTGCGCTTGGACAGTTTGAGGACAGATTGTTCCTTCTCATTATTTGGAGAAGGAACAAATAATGATTTGTGTGTCAGCATGGTGCGATGGAGGGACCGTCACAGACTGGCATAAAACTAAGAGAGAATTTTATAAAACGGTCAATTATCATACCAATAATCAAACAGGGTGGTGGCAGGTTGATCTGGGTGAAAACAAGATGGCAATATTCTTCTTTACAAAGAGCCATATTTGTTTGGATAGCTTTAACCCTTAATGTATGAAATATTTGTTTGAAATCTGCTCTTTGCATTAACTCAAGCTATATGTGTCCGAACATTGGTTTGATGATCTAAAAACATTTAATTGTGGGGGGGGGGAAGCAAAAAACCAAGAAATCTTAGGAGGAAGCAAATCATGTTGGGTTTTTGTTACTGGTACTCATTGTCTTCTACACATTGTTTTCATACTCTGACTTTTTAGTATTTCCAAAGCCAGAGATTTTTATTGCCATTTTCTTCATTAGTTTATTACATACATTGCTTTAAGTTTAATTTATTATGCATTTCATTTATTAACATATTGACTGTTATATTTTTGGGTAACATCTTTGCTACGGTGCTCAAGTGTTACCAAGCAGTTGTGCTCTTGAGATATTTAGCAACATTGTTAAATCCAGTAGCTGCCTTGCCTATTCAAAAGCAACAGTAAAATGTTTTTCTTTGACTTGTGGGAAGTGGAACATTGATCAGCATATTTGATGTACATTAGATTGATAATTGCCATACTGTGATGTTTATTGCTTGTTTCACTTTGAACTGCCTTGTTGCTGAAGTGTTCTAATAAATGAACTTTGACTTTAAAAAAAATTAACAAAAAATTATTTGTTTGCACTTTTGAGGATTTTTTTTGCCTTTAACAGGACATATTATGCAAAATGTACATTTTGAACATTTTGGCACTTTCATTTGGATTTCTACAAAAATCATCAACAACTGCTATTCCTCCTCTTTAACTGTCCAACTTCTCTCACCTTGGACTCTGTGAAATGCAAACATCTGTTATGACCTAAAATCCCTTCAGCTTTTGCATTAAAAAACTTTCTCTAGTATTGATAATGATCCCAATTCTTTGTCAAATCCTTATTGGAAAAAAAAAAAATTTCTGCCTCTAACGATTTAGGTTTATTTGTTCTTTTGTGGTAATTTTTCCCATGAATGAGAAATGTTTTTGTAAAACTACATAATGTAGCTTGTACTTTCTCAAAATATAGGGAGCGCTTTGCAGATATTTGGAGAATAATCTCAAAAACTTTCTCAGAACTGTTCTTGAACCTTCAACGAACGTAGAAGGTTCTTTCTTTGCAAAGAATTTTTTTCACAGTTTTTCCCTCAAACTAACAGACTGAGTTGAGTAAAGCTGTTGGATGCAGGTAAAGTTAGTTAAAAGATGACTAGCTAGCTAATATCAATACAGCACCTTAAGCTTGTTACCAAGGAGCTTGTAGGCTACTGGTGTTGTTGTCTACATTCAGCTACGAAGTTGATTCCCTCCCTCTGTTAGTCTGGACCCAGGGCTGAGTATAACAGGGAGTCTCTAAGTATCCGCCCCCACCCCTTTGCTCACACACATCGTTCAACCAGACAGCTATTTGTAAGCCGTAGGGGGGCCCAGAAATAGTTTGGAAACCACTGGGGGCGCCCAGGAGAAGAAGTTTGGGAACCACTGAGTTAGTTTGTCTTTTTTCAAGTGTAATATGATATTTACACTAGAATGTAGACCAAAATTACTTGGTAAGACTTTGTGTTTGTGCAGTGCATAATGTAACTTCCAGGTTCTGAGAAAGTTTAAGAATTTTATTTATTTTATTTTTTTTTTACATAATTTCCTCATTTTTTACTCCTATCTCATTAGAAACAATAAGGTAGGAATAACATTAGCCTGTTTCTATCCATGGATCAGTTCTGTGACGATAGGCACCCTCACCAGCAGGTATTTGGGGTAGCAGAGGCATTGTGGAGGATGTTTTGACCTTTCGTTTGTGTCCCCCTGCAGGCCTTAAGCTCATCAAAAGCAACTCGACTCCTCTGAAGACCCCTGCCCCGCCCGGTCCTCTGGATACGGTGCAGCTGAAGGATATTGTGTTTTACCTCTCGCTGCTGGAAGGCGGGCGCCCTGAGGACAAACTAGAGTGTTAGTATCATCCTATGTCTGATTCTGTTATCATCATGAAGTCAGAGGCAAAGGTACATTGCATGAACCAGTGACAAATAAGGTTACATGTTCAAGCTGTAGTGGTTCACAGGGAAGCATTTTGACTGATTTAAACTCTATTTTAGGGCTGCCCCTGTAGCTGTGGTTGCTAAGAGATGCTCCCTGTTTTTGTCAAGTTAATTTGTGGGGGAATTTTAGGCTACTTAATACTCTGTAGGTATCACCTAATACTAGGAGGTATTAGTTAGGGGGTTTTGTAGTTAACAAAGCATGCTAACTACAAGTGCTACTCCTGTTAGCATGACTTTTGTTTGGCTAAATTAGCAGTAAAGAAGCCCTGACCACTTTAAACGTGTTGCAACATTTTGGTAGAAAATGGGTGCTTCTATTTTAAATGTTAAATGTATGAATTGATTCAAACTGAACTGAATGATTCCCACTTTAAATCAGGTCCTGATTGAAGTTAAAGCTGGACTGAATTATGCTGCAATGATTACAGATGATCTAAAATAGTTTGTGATTTGAAGAAATAGATTCTTTTCAGACACAACATGGTTGTGCTAAACAAAAAACATTTAAATCTAATCTCATTAGCTAATTGTGTTATTGAACTGCTGCTAAAAACACACTGATTAAAGTGTTTTATACTGGTTTTGTTGATTCGTTAGTAGGTTCTGATCTTGTAACATTGATTTTCCTATGAGAACTATAACGATTTGTTTTACAAAATGGCAGTCCTTCTAAGCTAGAGTCATGTTTTCGTCAGAAAAGCACTTACTTTGGAATGTGGTTTTTCTATTTCAACACATGACCACCCAAACAGACCACTTCAACTTTTCCTTCTGTAAACAAGGTCAAGCAAACACATTTTTGTCATTTAGTAGACAGAGCAAAATCTGAAGAAGTGTACAAACACAATGAAAAACGAAGTAAAAACAGTAAGATTAGATCATCTGCATTAAAACAACTCCGGCAATGACAACCAAAAATGAAAAAATCTGTCAATGATCTATCCTTGTGTCCACAAAACCGGTCCTGTTTCTGAAGAACAAACCTTGTGAGCCAAAACCAGACAGCTGTTTCAGACTCAGAACTATAAACATCTGATAAAAGACAGGAAAAAATAAGGTTCTACATCCATTTAATAAAATCTACCTGAGATAAATTTATGCTGCAGGTTATTTATACAGAATTCACACTTCTTAATTGGGATGAAGTGAGTCTTTATTCAGTGATGTTTCACTGTAATTCTCAGTCGCATGTTGAATAATTGAGAGGAATGACTATCGTTAAGCATAGAGATTACTAAATAATTTAATTCACTCTTCCTTCATGACTATTTCTGAACACTAACACCAAGCGATATCTCATTGAACCTGAGGTTATAGTCTTGTTACTTCATTGGAGGAGGACTCCCTCTGCTGGCTTGCTGATGACTGCTAAGCTGATTTACATAGTTTATGTTATATATGTTTTTATGTATCCGCTTGTCCTGTTGGATTGTGAAGTGTCCTTTCAGTCTTAAGATAATTATTATGTAAAACAGAACACAGTCTTTCACTACATGGTAATCTTACTCTGAGATTTTTTGGGGAAAGTAATGAGCAAAAGATTATTGCCAAATAAGGCACCGTTGGTAAATTCAAAAATATTTTCTAGTTTACTTTCATCTGTCCAAAGGAAGTCTTCTGATTGAGTTATGCAGCTGTCTCCTGAGCATGCAGTCCAGTTACGCAGAGTCCTGCTGATGCAATAAATATTTGATGCAAATGCAAAGCAGAAACATGTAGATTTTACATTGACACCAACAGGCAACCTTTCCAAACCAGCCATTGGTGTTCAGTGTGTTTATAACTTTGCTATCAGTAATCCTAACATTTTACCTAATAGCTATCGTATGCAGAGTGAAATGGAGCTTTGGGGTTTTTTGGTAGCTTCTTTGAAGAGTTTGATCTCAGAGAAAAGTTTTCACTTGACTTTAATGTTTTCTACACGTGAATAATTGTTTCTTACTATTGCATTTCTAACATCCCTGTTGATTTTGTTCCTTGGCAGTGTGTTAACACACACACATCTTTCTTGCTTGTCGGTTTTAGGCTCACATGATGTGCAGCCTTGGGTCTTTCTGCAGCCATCACACATCAGATAAACACATCTTTATCAATCTGACAGGACCTGCACCTGAGTAACAGCAACACCTTCTCTAAAATAAACGTCTCTGACAGATCTGCCTATTCACGCTGTTTTGTTACCATGGTAACAGGGACTTGTTGGTTGTGTAACAGAAACAGGCCCAGGTCACAGCATTTAAAGAATAGACGCTACTTCTTCTTGCAAAAATAATAAATATGTGAGATTTTCTTACTCCCTTTTTAAGAGACACAGGAAGGTGCAATCATACGTTGAATATAACTTTACTGTCGATGTTTAATTTAAATGCAAACAGCTTACAAAGGTAATTTTATTTTTATTTGAAGCCACTAGAAAACATCAAAGAGTAAAATTATGTTTTATTCCACAGTTTGTCTGTAAATGTTCACTTTAAAGATTGAGGAGGTTGAGCACAGATCTAGAACAGTCTTTCTGAAACTGTGGTTCCCAAATCACTCGTGGTCCGCGGCCGGCCCCTGGTGGTCATATAGGTACTGCATGTAAACGACCGTTTATTTGTCGTGACGTCAGCTCAAAGTGCGACGCTACAGCTAGCTTAGCAAAGCATCGAGTTTAATAATGAATAAGTGGCTTAAAACCGGGTCACTTAAAAGAAAAACTGAATAGAAAACAAGTCTAGGACAATTTGTACGATCTGAGGAAGCTAAGTTATACCTCCTGGGAGTTTTGATGTGTCGTTTACGAGCGATTCGATTCTTTTGAACGGCTCTAAGCCGTTTACGGTAGGACTCAGTGGGAACTGTTTGTTTATTTATTTATTTATTTTGCTTGCTTATAATGCTCTGCTCACGCCTCAACAGCTATTGTTTTTATTTAATTGAAGATTACTAAATTAAATTAATTAAATACAATATATAAATAAATGGGTGAATATATTTTTTATATTAAATGGTACAGGAGAGGATTTTTGTTTTTGCCAAATAAAATTTTTAATTGTACTTCTAAATTAGGAGCTTAGAAAACCACACTTTTCACAATATGTAAATAACTCAAAATGCACCGAGTGGAATTGTGTTAAGAAACTTAATATTTTTATTTCTCAGTTTAAGATGTTATTGCGGTGGAATTTCAAGTTAGGTTGTCTGCGAGTGTTTGTTGAATGTGTAAAGTGGTCCTCAGGCTGAAAACGTTTGAGAATGATCTAGGACTAATATTTGGCTGTGTTTTTCATTTCCACAGTTATGTTTCGTCTCTACGACACAGATGGAAATGGATCGCTGGATAGCTCGGTGATTATTTTTACCTCTTTTCTCTTTCAAGTCGAGCACATAAATCTGTGTGTTTTTATTCCCCACTCAACAAAGAGCTGGTTTGGATCATCCAACATTTGTGCACAGAGAAAGAAAGGCCTGTAAAAATCTCATTAAGTGTGACCCAACATCTGGAATCTTACCAGGAACACAGGTCGTTCAGAGCAAACAAAATCACTAAGATGCCATTATGAAGCTGCAAAAATGCAGTGAAGTAATAAAACACTTGCTAAGAACATATTGGCTTGTAGTCAATTATTGTGCAACCCCCTCAGTTTAGTCCTTACTGCCTGTTACTGCTGCATGCACAACTGTGCTCAGGTGCAAACACCCACACAAACACACCTGATCCTGCCCTCCAGGTGGCGCAATGTGGTCTAAATGCATCTGTGAAAGGACGCCTCACTGAGCTACAACAAACAAATCAAATCTGGTTCATTTAAGGAGAAAGTTGTTTCTGTTTTCTTTTTCCCTCATGCAAAAACAGATGACATTTCATGCTGCTTTTCCAAAATGGTCCAATTATTTGATGAATGAATTAAAAATATATTACACTTATATAAAGCTTTTATTATATGGAATCCTTACACATATAGATAGAAATTTTTTCTTAATAAAATCTGAAATTTAGTTATTTACAATTATGGCCAAAAAATTGTGTCCATATTCTGCAAAGTATATTTCAATCTAAAGTGTAAGAAAAAACTGAAAATGTCCTGGGATTTTTACTGTAACTTAACATTTTATTATGTTAAATTTACTTACATGTCTGTATGTCCAAATCTGTTGTTTTTTTTTGTTTTTTTACAGTATATTTTGTCACATTTTCAATTATTTTTTTGTCATCCAAAAACATTTAAGTCTGTGTTATATATTAGATGTGTTAAATATATTGTAGTTATACTGTAAAATATCATATTGTCGCCTTCCTAAAATAATGGCTTAATTTTATTTTATTTTTTTGGCAAAATGTGACGGCAAAAAAACAACAACAGACCACTTTTAGGCAGGTGACAATATATGAAATACAACAATCATTTTCATGCAGCTGATAACTTAGCAGTCTGTTTTCTCCTGACTGGTCATTGTGGTAATAAATATATTGAAAGGTTCAGATATTTTATTGAATGAATTTTATTTTTTATTTTTATTTTATTCATTTTAATGAATCCAATATACTGACAAGGATTTTTCTATCGATCTAACTATATTTAGTCGTGTTAGTTCTTCAACAAAATAGTTTCATAAGTTGAAGTTTCCTCCTGTTAGCTGTCTTATAGACTAACATAATAAATTATAATATTGAAAATCTGCTCATCAAGTCGTTTCTGGAAACTATCTGCTTTTTAGAAACATTCTCTGTTTTGATACCTGAATAAGTTTGTTTTTCTATCTTTATTGCTGCGGTTAAAATAATTTAACATGAAAAAAAAAGTAAGTTTGTAGGTAAAGTTAGTAGGAAGAAGTCTTTAAAAACACTCATTGCTGGAAGTGGGAAAAATTAGAGAGTTTTTCCAGTAAGATCCATATTAACACCAAAACATGAACCCATGATTCTTCTCTACCAAAACATGAACCCATGATTCTTCTCTACCAAAACATGAACCCATGATTCTTCTCTACCAAAACATGAACCCATGATTCTTCTCTACCAAAACATGAACTCATGATTCTTCTCTCTCCACTTCAAAAATGTCCTTAGCGTCTTGATAATCCAGTGTGGCACCAGACACAAATGTCAGACTCTATGTAATTAAACCATCAGGCGAGGAGCTCTTCCCACGCCGCCTTTGTTTCCCGCTGTGCAGCTCTTCTGCACGTGTTCCCAGCCTGCTATTACCAGCTGTTTATCAGTCTCCATACGGGAGGGTAAATACTGTATTTCTGTGTCTGTAATGACCGTCTGTGATGCAGGAGCTGGAGCACATTATCTCCCAGATGATGCACGTAGCAGAGTACCTGGAATGGGACGTGACGGAGCTCAAACCAGTAAGAACGACATTTTGCCAGGAAATACATTACAAAACATGCTTCATTTTAGAGGTATTCTGATAAAAACTGAGGCACTTCTGGAAAATGCATGCAAAATTGAGCATTTTTGTTATATTTGCAAGAATATACCATTTAATTTCTTGCATATACTCACTGGGAAAAAAATTCCAGAATAGGAATATATTGTATTCTACAAAACATGTACCACAATTACTGCTTTTTTATTAATTAAATTAGTGTAATCAAAGGAATTTAATAATTTATACTTTAAATTTTTTAAGTTGATCAGTTACTCAGTACCTTAAATTAGTACCATATTTTCTGTATTGATGGATGAATATGATAAATGTGAATATTAAGAACATTTTTACTGGAGCAAAAATGTGAATTATGAGCGTGATGTGTAAGGTTTGTAGCTGCTGTAAATTAAATAATGTGACTCAAAATATTACTCTATTGTATTCTACAAAATTATATAAACACAAAATCATACCAAGTATTTTTTATCTCGTTTCTAGTACCCTTGAAAGAGGACGAAACTAACTTTAAAGTAACTTTTCAGCAAGAAATATGAGCTTCTTTTAAGTAAATAATTCCTTCATATTGATGAAAAAGTCTTAGTTCCATTGGCAGATTATTTCGCTCATAACAAGACATTTTTTCCATGTTGTAAGTGAAAAAATCTGGCAAATGAACCAGGACATATTCATCAATATTAAGGGAGTTTCTACTTAAAACAAGCTCCTATTTCTTATTAAAAAGTTACTTCTAGGTTAGTTTTGTCTTATTTCAAGTTTACTAGAAACTAGATCAAAAATACTTGGTATGGTTTTGTGTTTTGCAGTGTATGTGCCACAATTATTGGTGTTTTCAATGAAATTAGTGTAACAAATGGATTTCAGTAAGTTATACTTTATTTATTTTTTGAAGTTTATCTGCTTGTTAAACCTTAATCTGTACCATGTTAGTAAATTATTGCATTATCTGTGTTGTTGGATGAATATGAACTATTAAACATAGTTTTAATGGCTGTGCCAAAAGGTGTGGAGCAACAGTGTAAATTACCAGTGTGATGCTTCGGTTTGTAACTGAAAATCCAAACTGTTTTATGTCGCAGATCCTCCAGGAAATGATGCAGGAGATCGACTACGATCAGGACGGCACAGTGTCCCTGGGGGAGTGGATCCAAGGAGGCCTGACCACCATCCCGCTGCTGGTCCTGTTGGGCCTGGAGACGGTGAGGTCACACAGAAACCGCCTGCGTCTGCCACTTAGAAAAAAATTAAACAAACCTGAAAGAAATCTGCAAAAGCAGGTAAAAAATACCACTTCTTGGTTACCAGGTGGAAGCTGATATTCAAACATACTGAAGTTTTGCTTCATTTCTTAAATTTTTCGTTTTCATTTGACATCATAAAGGCGCGAAAAGAGAAAATTACCTCCGTGGCGTGTCATCAAACCTTTTAATTGTCAATCAGTGTTTAATTGTTGCTTTTAATTTATCGCCACAGCTACATCAGATATTCTGTTTGTTGCAATAATGTAAAAACTAAAATTAAATAAACAGTGAAACGTTTCACACCGTTGTAAAAACACATTCATAAGACAATTTAACACTTTCCTTAAGAGCTTGTGTATATATAATGTCTTACACCTTACAAGTGTAAATTAGCTTTATTATCCTCACCTCTCCTCTCTGTTTAACCTCAGTTCAGATCCGTCCTGTAAGCTGATTGTTAATTACTCTAAATTTGACACATCCTTTCTCTAATTACATCATGTAAATAGTAGTAATAAAAAGAATAAAGAAAATTAGTCTTAAGCAAATGTTTCTGTTGTAGTAGCTTCGTGTTTGTGGTGTTTTAGTGGGTTTTTCCACATCTTTATGATCTATTACTCTTAAAGTTTTTCCCAGCAACATAGTGGAGTCTATATTTATAGTTTACACACTTCTTTTCTAGTTTCTCTCCAGATCAGATTAGATTTTCTGTGTCTCTGCCTACTTTCTGAACCTTCAGTTCTGCTCTGTCATGCTGTAAAATATTAAATAATCATTGCTGAACCGTTCCAGGATGCCTGATGAAGTTTGAATTTGTTTCTTTCTTTAGACTTCAATCTTCTTGGTGAAGAATTGCAAAGAAATTGACTCTTAAATAAGAAACAAGCCTATAAACTACATTAGGAGGCTTCACTGCTGTGAACTTTTAACTTTGTTTTTCTTCCACTTGTTCCTAACAATAAGGGAAGATTCATCACAGTAGTGCAAAATACATTTGCAGTATACATTGCAATATAAGTCCACCTGCTGCCTTGAAAAAGCAATTTAAGTCACCAAGAAAATTGTTTTGTTTTTAACTCTGAAATTAAAGGTCATGAAGTCCATTTAACAAGAGACAAGTCGTCTAAACTTGTTTTTAAAGTTCATTAATCTTGAATTCTGAGTTTTAACTTAATTAATTTAAACCAATTTAAACCAAATAATTATTTATTAATAATTGTTAAAAGATGGTTCCAGTTCTAGCTGGTGTTTTTTTTACTGAATCTTCTTTACTGGAGCTGAAACATTTTTGATAATTTGAGAATCTGCAGTATTCTGAGTAACATTTTGCTGCATGAGAGGTCATTTTCATGCTAAACAGATGCTGGCTGCACACCCTTTTCCTCGTTTGAGTGATTGTCTGCTTGCCATTGCTTTGTTAGCTAACCAGAAAAGCTTTTTATTGAATCTAAGAAAAGAAAAATTGCATTAGAGAACAACTTTCTCATACTAACTCTGAGAGTGTAATTCTTACATCGTCCACTAGATGGCTGCATTTCTCTGTCCCAACCAGCGTTGGTTTTCTATTTATGAATGAATTAATGAATGAAATATTTCTAATAAATGAACTGAAACTGAATTCAGAGTTTCCTACAGAATCCCTCTCATTGTTCCTATAACAAAAATAATAACATAATAATAATTCTTCACTGTCTTCCACTATAAGAAACACATGGAATCGTATGAAGCTCCTAGTTCCTAACGCTCCTAACAAAGTTCATGATAAAAAGTAATGGATGTTTCTGTTTGTTCAGAATGTGAAAGACGATGGGCAGCACGTGTGGAGGCTGAAGCACTTCAACAAACCCGCCTACTGTAACCTGTGTCTCAACATGCTAATTGGGCTGGGGAAGCAGGGACTCTGCTGCTCATGTGAGTCTGACACTCTGCATTTCATCTCTAAATACACAAACAATCATCCACTGTTTGTGTATTATCGACATTTTTATTTGGTTTCTAATGAACCATCTGAAAACAATGTTTAGTAGCTTATTCTCACGCTGATGTTTATTCAGAGGAGAAAGTTTATGTTTGGATTTTTTATTTTTATTACATGAAACCATGCTTTAATTTTGTCAACATTTGTCAAGAATGGATCAAACAGAGAGAAGGATTTCTGGATATTATAATCTGTTTGCAGAGTTCAGGATTCTTACGGATTCTCTCATCTGTTGAGGTTTTCTAATCATTTATGTACAGGAACTAAGGCTGCGTTCACACTGCAGCTTAAACTGACCCAATTCCAATTTTTGTTTTGCTGTAATGCGACCCGTATTTGATATTTTCATGACAGTCTGAACACAGGCCAGATTTTTTTTTGAATGCGACCCAGGCCACTTGGGTATCCGATTCAAATGTGACTTGAATCTGAACGTCCAGGTCGCATTCATCCGACCTAAACGTCATTGATACTCTACATATGTCACTGTTCTGCGTCCTGATATGCACAAGCAGGAAGAAAATCAACAACATGGCGGACTATAATGAGGATTAAGTTGTTAATGTGCTGCTCCGGTTGGACAACAACTTCAAATATGTAAGCTAAGCTCCACCGTTAGCCTCCATGTTTACTTCCGCAAACACTGAGCACTTCTTCTTTTTTATGGCGGTTGGCAAAACACTGAGCATACTCTGTATGTGTGAACATATTGCGCCCTCTACTGCGCATGCGGGTCACTTTCAGGTCATTTGTTGTTCACTAGATATCACAAACAAGCCTCATATATTTGGAAGTGTGAACAACAACGCCAAAAAAATCAGATTTGATAAAAAATTGGATTTGGGTCACTTTAGGCTGCAGGTGAACGCAGTCTAAGGCGGTTGATTTTGATGCCCAGTTAGCCATTTATGTGTTGATTTAGCAGCGCGTTTGGATTGTTTAAATTTAGTATTTATTTGCAGAAAAATAAGGAAAAGATGCTTTCAGACCTCAAATAATGCAAAGAAAACAAGTTCATATTCATTTAGAAACAACAATACTAATGTTTTAACTCAGGAAGAGTCCGGAAATCAATGTTTGGTGGAATAACCAGGAGGTTTTCCACCACCAGAGTGCAGTGGGCTCTTCATTTTTACCATAGATGTATATATTTTTATGGATCGTTTATTTTATTCTGCCTTTTATCAGTTTGCAAGTATACGGTCCATGAGCGCTGTGTGGCTCGCGCTCCGCTTTCTTGCATCAAAACGTACGTGAAGTCCAAGAAAAACACTGAGGTGAGTCCTGACAATGATCTTCTGCTACAACAAATATTACTGTTATTAAGCATTACTTATTACCAGGATAATATTTGGACTCTAAAACACATGCATCATCACTCGTTTGGCCTCTTGTCTTTCTTTTCTCTCCTTTATTTCTCGTTTCCTCCTGATTGTTTTCTTTCCTTTCTGCTTTCTTTAATTGTCGTGTCACTTCTACCTTTGTATACATCTTGTTTTTCTGCACCGCGTTTCTTTTTCTCGCTGCTTTTCCACCCAGTATGCCGTCTCTCCTCCTCTCTGCAGGTAATGCATCATTTCTGGGTGGAGGGGAACTGCCCCACCAAGTGTGACAAGTGTCACAAAACCATTAAGTGTTACCAGGGCCTGACTGGGCTCCACTGTGTGTGGTGTCAAATCACGGTAAGCCACCCCTCGCTGAGAGGCAGCCACCTCCTCATTATATTCCCACTGCTTCTTGTTGTTTAGGCTTTCATTTTGGCACCTCTGATACCTCACAAGTCATTTCGCCAATTTACACTCAGAAAACACTTGTTTGCAGCTCTAAGATAATAGAAAATAAGACGGAGATGGCGACGCGTGCATTTGCAAATAAACCCTGAAAACGCAGCTGAAATATTTATTTCTGTTGCCACTAGTTTGAGGTTGTTAATAATAGCTTCCACCTCCTCCAGCTCCATAACAAGTGTGCTTCCCACGTCAAACCTGAGTGTGACTGCGGACCCCTGAAGGATCACATCCTGCCCCCAAACTCAATCTGCCCCGTCGTCCTGGTAAGACTTCGCTTGTTCTGGTCAGCGGGCCTCGAGGCAGAGAGAGCCTTCGAGACCTGATGATCCAATCATCAGTCCTGAGTTCTCCTACTGTGCTTCGAAGTGGCAGCAATTTATTTTTTAGAACTTTATTCTGAAAATTGCACAAGTGTGTTTGAAGGGGATAAAAGTGTGCCACCATAACGCAACTTTCTTTCTAATCAGCTGCAGATTTTTCTTTTATTTTGGGGGAAAAATAGTTATTCTTTCAACTTTGAATTGGTTTATAATAGAATAGAATAGAATAGAATAGAATAGAATAGAATAGAATAGAATAGAATAGAATAGAATAGAATAGAATCGACTTCATTGATTCCCAGGGGGAAATTGCTTATTCGTTGAAAAGCTACTCCATCTATGGTGTTAAATATTAATAATACAAATACAATCATAAGAGATAAAGTTTGTAAAATATACACATATACCCAAGAGCGATGTAAGTAATTCAACATAAATAATAATAAATAGATAAATAAAAGTTAAATAAAATAAGTAAAAATTAATAAATAAATACATTTAATTCATCTGTACTAGATTCACAAAGCCAATTGTTCTAAATTCATATAGATTCAACTACAGCAGCAAGAAGGAATTTGACAATAATTTGAATAGAATAAAATATACTTTATTGACCTCCAAGGGAAAATTGCTTGTATGCTGACAGCTACTCCATCCAAAGTGTTGAATATCGGTAAATACAGATATAATATTTTTGATATCAGGCTTCAGTTACCTTTATTGCCACAAGCACAGATGTGACTAACATTAAGGAAATGTATTTGATTGGTGATTATCTGCTAATATAGCTGTGACTCCTTATTGAGGAAAGTATTAAGCCCAACTTCTTTGACCTCTGTGGCTATTTTTTATTTTATTTTTTTGAATTCAGGTCTGTTTTTATCCGTTGATCTGCACCAATATTACTACCAGCTTTCAGCAGGGGGTATTTTTTCTGTGTGATCTTGCACAAATTGCTATGGTTTTCAAGCAATGTGTCAGAATTGTTTCTGACACATTGCTTTCCTCAGAATTCTGACTTTAATCTTACAAAATGAAACGTTAGTATTCTGAGAAAAAAATCCAGATTTAAAATTTTCTTTTTTGTTTTTTAGTGGTCTTAATCCTCTTCCTCATCATTGTGTTAAACTCCTTAGAAAGAAAATTTAAAACAGCAGGTCAGAGTTCAAAGAAAGATGGACGTGTCAACTGGCCAGAAAAAGTGTAATTGAAAGCTCAGGAACTAAAACCGTGACAACATAAACGAATAACTACAGTCTGACTCCTCCTGCATCTTGCACTTTTCTGATCTCTGGATCTTGTTTTGTGCTGCTGTTTGGAGTCAAACCTCGAACCGTTTTGCTGTGTCACTTCAGGAACGGCAGTCCACTCTGAGGAAGGACTCGCGGTCCAGTCAGTCGAGTCGAGGAAAGATGCAGAGAGCGAACTCGGTCACAGTGGACGGCCAAGGACTGCAGGTTAGCCGCACAGCGGACAAATGTCTTGGCTGTTACTGACATTTCAATACATAAGTACAAAGAAATTCACACTAAAATCACACAGTAAATACGTGGCGATCAATTAGTTTCATTATTGTGTCAAGAATTTGTTATAAAATGGTTGAAAATGAAAAACCATATATTTTACCAAAGGAAATGAGGCTTATTACAACTCAGTACCACCGTATGCATTCATTGGGAGCTCTTGTAAAGATGTGCTTTCTTTCATTGCAGCACCTTAACTGCCTTGTTGCTGAAAAAGTGCTATACAAATAAACCTTCGTCTTCTTCTTCTTCTTCTTCTTCTTCTTCTTCTTCTTCTTAATTTTCACATAAAAACATATAGAAAAACCCAACCTTTAATGTGAAAAATGCTCTTTCGGAAGGGAAAAAAGCGCTCTTCTCACTAACTCACTAAAATTCCCACAATTAATCTAAAATAAAGTAACTGAGGCATGTTTTAATATATACTTTACAATTTTTCAGCGGAGTAATTGAAATGATCCCAGTTACTCTTTAAAATGGGAAGGGACATGTTTTATAAGTCAGTCCTACATCTTATTAAATCAGGAAATGGCGACTGGAAAGTAGCTAAGCACAAAATTATTTCTATCATTTTATGCATCTTTACTCAGGTAGCTGATAAAAGTAAAGAGTGTAAAACAGATGACGTCTTTATAACCAACCATATGTCACCCAAACTCATCTGAACTTCTGATCCAGGCAAAGTTTTAAATCAGTTAGTTTGAGAAGCTACAGGTGGTGTAAAGACAGCGATATCGCCTCTCATTATCAGCATATCAGGCCAGTTTCCTGTCGAATCTTAAGATTTGACGTGAGCCTCTGCAGTTGGTGAACACCGCCAGTCCTGCTGGTAATCAGCATCATCCATAATCAACATCCTGATCCTCTGCCAGCACGCCGCCGATGGAAAACCTGCCGCCGTCTGCGGCGAGCGCTCGTCTGCACGCGGCTTTAGGAGAGAGAAATACGATGAATCAAATCCCGGCCACATCCATCTCTGCCTCTCGCTGGCTAACCAGCGTAATAATCAAGATTATTATTTATAATTACAGGAAGTAATGGATCACTCTGGACGGGACAGGGAGCTCATTAATTCACCCTCGGCATGCTGGGATAGCAGACAGGGGGAGTTAAGTGCTTCATCTGTGTCAGGCAGAGCGCTGGGCGAGTTGTTGCAGGACAGTTCAAATGGGGCGCGGGCCTGAGGCTCAAACCGGGTCCAGAACCTCAGGCAAACTGGGAGATTATGTCTGATCATATATTTGAGACAAGGTATCGTCATATTATACCCACGACCTCTCACCTATGACCTGTTATACTTCCTTGATCTGGTCTATTGATCAGGGGTGTCATTTTCGTTGTGGCCCAAATCAAGATCACGAATGCTGTTAAAGGGCCGGTTGTATCAGAATACATTGATAACACCTGTTCACAAACTGTTGAACAACATCACAGAGACTTAGAAACACAGCAGAGAGCAGATAGATTCTAAAATTATTCCCAAACTCTGAATAAATGAAAGAATTTCAGCCATCATACAAAAATAGAGTATTGCACAAGTAGAAACCTACCAAGTCATATGCATCCACCTAAACTGACAGACTGGACAACCAGGAGGTCCATGGTAACTCTGGAGGAGCTGCAGAGATTCACAACTTCTGCCTGTTACCCAGAATCCACCATTTCCAGGATGAAATGGTCTGAAAAATCTGCAAGAGGCTGACGGGAACTCTTGTAGGTTTTTATGTCCTTTTAATACTATAACAATATTAAACATATAAAGTACAGTAATGTTTGTGGCTCTAATTTAGGGTCAGGGTTTCTCCATTTTCAAAAGGTTTATATTCAGGTTCATTCTTTTGAGCTTAACCTAAAACCCATTGACAACTTTTTAAAACATCCTTCTCTTTTAAATGGACCGTATAAATAAAATTTCAAGGGAAAAGTTTAGGTTTCCACTTAGAAGACTATAGAGCGCTCCCGTTCCCGGCCTGGACCGGTTCACAGGAAATCTGTGCAGATGGCAGGCAGGCAGTGCAGCGCTTGGAAGTGCCATATATACTTGATAAAATGTCTGAGGGATACGGCTTGAAAGTGAATTCCTGTGAAGCATCCTGCAGTCTCCAAACACCGAGGCTTTGTTTTGACATCTTCCACACAGATCACAACAATAGAGGGCACTCATCCTCTGCTGGTGTTTGTCAATCCGAAGAGCGGGGGCAAGCAGGGGGAGAGGTAAGTACACAACCTGTCTCAACATGCTACAAGGGGCCTCTGAAGCCCCGCTCCGCAGCTACAGAGGGGAGGAAGCAGCATGGCCGCTGGGCTGACGGCTGCTTTTTGACTTAGTCAAATAAAAACACAATCTGATTTACCTAAAGCGCCGGCCGCCTCGGAGAGAAACTCCTCTCACTGCCGGCTTCAGTCCCTTTCTGTAACCCAAGGCTAATTGGGTTATTACTGAAACATATTCATTCACTTCTTATTATGCCGGCCCTCATCTGTTTAAATTATGAGATCAAAATATGACTTCAGCCAGTTGATATAATGAAATTGAAATTAAAATGAATTAGTCTTTCTAATGGTTTCTCCTCAAGGGGACTTCAGACATTTTTCCGCCTTGCTGCCCAGTCCGCTGGCGTGTCGGTCTGATCGGAAACGGCTCTGTGTTTCCCCCCATTCACCAAGTGACAGAGTCAGCTATTACACTTTCACTCACTGCTTTGTTTCCTGACTTTTTTTCTTTTTCTATTAGGATTTATAGAAAGTTCCAGTATCTCCTGAACCCGAGACAAGTGTACAACCTGGCCAAGAGTGGACCAATGCCGGGGTACGTTGGAAAAAACCTTGTGCTAAATCAGTTAGCGTTGATATTCATTTCCATTTTGGAAAAAGAAGCCATTGTGGGACTAACTCTGAAGTTAATGCTAATGCAGATTTTAATTGCTTTTGACAACCAATCCAGGAGCGCTATTACAGTTTTTAGGCACTGATTGGCTACATCCCCAACAGAAAGATAAGAAGATGGTGAATGTTAGCTTATGATGTAGTGCTAAGATGATTTTCTCTGTGTGTATTAACAGATATTAAGGTATATTTGATGTTACAACTAACAAAGTAGGCAGATATAGGTGGATTTTTCACTGCAAGAACACAAAATCTGAAGTATTTTTGGTCTAGGTTCTTGGTACACTTGAAACACGACAAACTAGCTTATAAGTAACTTTAAGCAAGATGTTGGAGCTGGACTTAAGTCAACAATAATATTGATGAAAAAGATTTGGTTCCATTGGCAGATTGTTTGACTTAACAAGGCATGCTCCTCATGTTGTAAGTTGAATAAACTGCCAGTATTTTTCTTCAATATCAAGGAATTACTGACTTAGAACAAGTTTTCATATCTTGCTAAAATGTTGTAAGTTATTTTTGTCTTATTTCCAGGATACTAAGATATCTGCACTAAAAACTTGGTAACATTTTGTGTTTTTGCAGTATTGTCCTTAAATGTAGATGCAAATACCATTTTAATATTATGAATTACTTTAAAATGGTCTCAAAACAATATTATCGTATATTGCAATAACTTCTGGGATAATTTATCATTTGGTTTGTTATCCTGTCAGGCCTAACTAATTATATTTTGAGAAATGACACATTTTTAAAAAATATATTTGTAATGGCATTTAACTAAAAAAAAAAAAGCTAAGACAATTCATTTGTCTTTCTGTTTACTCTCTGTTGCTCACACATAATGATCCCATCACATGCAAGAGAGGCCTTTAGCATTACAGCCTCCACTTTCTCCTCCCTCACACATCACACACCCAAATGAGGTGAGTTCACATATAACACATCCTGGAGACGACCGCACCGAGCCGGATCCGCAGACAAGTAGCGGCTCTGTATGCATAAGACTATATGAGAGCTCATGACACAAATGACTGACGGATGCAGAGTGGGTGAAGCTCTTGCCACGCAACATGTGATCGCGCATGCAGACAAGCAGATCGCCGCAGCCCGGCGGTGTGGACGGCACCGGGTCCCCCACAGTTCATGGTTGTGATTAAGAAAATGAATGGATCATTTACATGCAAGAGGCTCCTTCAGTTTGCCGCCTGCATCCAGCAGCGTTCGGGACACGCAGGAATTTCTCGCCGCCGTGCTGCCACGTTGTTTGGCTTTGATTAGACCTGAAAAACAGCATCTTTTAGACTTATAAAAAATAAATAAACAGCAGCACACCCCTGCTTAAAAAAGGATCCAAGAGGTTTGAACTGCATGTATGAGAAGACAGCCGAGCTTTCAGCAGTTTCATTTTGTTAATTTTCCTCTGATGAGAACCAAAAACGTCATCTGGTTCTGGATGCAGAGATCCTGACAGCATACGCGATGACCTTCCCCAGTTATAACCTAGTTAATATTTTGCCAAGTGAACTCACCGCAGCTCACATTAGCAGGGTGAGCAGTCACCATCGGACACTGCAGGCCCAGGCAGCCGCGTACACTGCTGTCAATTAGCTGCCTCTCTAATCAAATTACAGCAAATTAAGTGTTTGTTTCTTGGTATTTAAATATCCCCAAAGTTGCCTTTCATGTTCACGGCCGTCTGTTTTTGTGTCTAATGTGGTTTGCGGCCCCAGTTGGAGAGTAATTGAGCGAGTCATTTACCCGCCATACGAGGCAGCGAGGCTGGCTCATTCAGTTAGGGCTTTGTTATTGTGAAGGAACGGAGGAAGTTGGACTGAACATTGCCTGTCATGATCCAATTAGTCCCTGAACAGACAGTGTACCTCACTGAATGAATAATATCAATGCGACATGTGTTTTCTTTTTTCTTTTTTTTAGTGAGATTACGTTCAGTTTACAGTAAAGTAAAATGCTATTTTATAAAATATGTTGTTTAACATCTCAAATACAAGAAACTAAGAAAAACTAAGATATTAATAGGAGAAATCTTAGGAATTTTGAATCATTCTTTAATGTAAAAAAAATTGCTTTCCTGCTAATCACCTAAATAAAAAGATTAGGTTCAGTTTACCACTTTGTCTTCTAAAAATTAGAGGACATTTTTTTTAGAGGGCAATATAAATTTCTGTTTCAAAACATTAACTTTTATCATTGCAGTTTGAACTTCTTCCGAGATGTTCCTGATTTTAGAGTATTGACCTGCGGAGGAGACGGCACTGTGGGCTGGATCCTGGACTTTATTGGTACAAGTTGCTTCTTTTCAAATATTTTTTTGAAAATCCACGGAACATTTTCTTTCAAGCATTTTCTGTGATTTGGAGGAACACAAGAAATATTGGTAAATTGTCATTATAGGGGGAAAGGAATGCTTGATCTTTAAATATGTTGTAGTTCAAAAGTTGACCTGATATTCATTTTTCCCTATGTCACGTTGTGCTTGTGCAGAGCTCCAAATGAAATGAAAAAGGAAATGAAAACTATTGACTGAATTTTCAGCTTTGCACCCTATTTTTCGCACCATAAGTGTATATTTAACTGTTTTGGACACCGGCATTTAGAACAGTTAGTTGCTCTGACCGTAAAGCACCTTTCATAAACATTGATATTTAGCCGAAGATGCTAACTGCTAAATTCTAGCGCTAGGCTAAAGTGCTAGCTTCTATTCTGATTTGATTTGTCCTCGAAAGACTACTACCGTCAAGCACCAATTTAGTTTCGACGTAATTTATACGTCATGTAATTCGCTTAGATGCATTTATCTTTACATCTTGTTCTTTTACGGGCAATGTTTTATTTTGTCCCTGCATGGTTCTTGTTTGAAATAAAGTTATTGGTGAAAAAAGAGCACGTAAAGAGAGGAAGCGGAACTGCTGCGGGTACATTCTTCGCCTCCTTCAAAATAAGAGCATGAATATAAACAGAATTCTTACCAGAATTTTTTTCAGAAAAATTTTGTAACATGTAAACGTTCAAGTACAGCACACACTGTATGTTTTTTCTTTGTAATTTTGTGTTTTTATTACTTAAAGCAAATAAACTTAATTGATTGATTAAAAAAACACTTGACAGCAATTATTCACAATGAAAATAATGCACCTTATACTTGAATTTGCCTTACATTTCTATAAGAATGTTAGTAACCTATGAAATAATAGCACAACAACTGTCCATTTCCTTTATTAGACACATTTCATTTGTTTTTATTGGTTTTTGAAGTCTCCATCATTCCTGTTGCTCAGCCGTCAATGGTAAAGCATCATTTATTGGTCATATATAAACACCTTGAACAAGCTCTGTGCTGTCGGTGGTGGCCAAATAGGATGATTACGTGAGAGAGGGAAAACAACATATTAGTCATCATTTAGAAAAAAAATCTCTCCTCTGTTTGGACTTGAAGGTGTGTTACTTCTTCATTCTCTCTAAAAATTGCCTCAATTTTTTTTTATCAATCAAAACAATGGTAGGTAATAACCGTCAGGCAAAATGTGGGTTTTGAAATTGGCTGCACAACTGAAAGTCCATATTGACTTGTTTTTACAAGCAAAGGTGCAAAATGGATTTGATTTGTTCGTTGCAAGTTTGTGTTGTGAATTTGCCCTCTGGGTTTGACCCCCTTGTTTGACACACTGTTGTGATTTTTGTCCCACTGCTCCAGATAAGGCCAACCTGGATAGGAGCCCCCCTGTATGTATACTTCCTCTTGGCACGGGCAATGACTTGGCGAGATGTCTGCGATGGGGAGGAGGTACTGGATACATATCAGGGAATAATTCATTTGGTTTCACCTAATGCACTTTTTTAAATAGAGAAGACATTTGTACTCTTGATTTATCATATAAAGATGTTAGGAAAAAAAGGTTCAGAGATTGGGAAATACAATCAAAGTTAAAACTTTCTGTCATGCACTGAGCAGTCATAACCTGATAATTATAGATGTGTTTTGTTGATTTATGCAGAAATGTCTGACCATTCAGGTCACTTAAAAATGTAATTATCACTTCAACAATTATCTTGTATGAATATTTTAAATCAGTTTTGCAGTTTGTTAATTAACAATGTGAGTGTTTATGAGGGAGATGGTTGTTTGTCCCTCTTAAACAAAGCACTTCATTTTAGTCATACACTTTGGAAGTTTTCACATTTTCTCACATTAAAATCGCATTTTAATGTATTTTATCTAGTTTTTATTTAATAGAGAAACACAAAGTAGTGCAAAAAATCTGAACCGGAATTAAACAGATTTTGTTTTTTTATTCCATAATTTATACAGACAAAAATGTAAAAAGTGTGGCACCTATTTGCATTGTGCCCTGTCAGAGCCAATACTTTTTTTACTGTAACCACAGTGGTGAGTCTCTTACAGCCTTGTGCTTCTCGAGACCTGATTTTGTTTTTTTTATTTATTTTTTTTTTCCAAAGTCGTTCAACTTTAGATTCGATGGGCAATGTCTATAAACATCAGTTTTTAAGTCTTGAACTTTGACTGGGCCGTTCTGACACCATTCAGTTGCATTGCTGACTGTATATTTAGGACAGTAACCTTCTTTTAACGTTGTCTGCATATTTGTACCTTTCCTATCTGCTGTGTTCCTGAGTGTTTGTTCTCTAATTCTCTCTAACAAACCTCTAAAGCCAACACAGAACAGCTGGACTAAATTACAGAGAGTGTTTTTATTTCTGAAGGCATTTGACTGCACTGGATTTTATTTAGCTGCATCTGATAAAAGGAGGTTAAATACAAATGAGCAGAAAATCTCTCCGAGTTATTTTTGTTAAAAGTTGTGTCTTTTGTTCTTCCATTTCACATTTATGCACTACTATAAGATGCTCTTTCTTTCACATAAGATCCTGATAAAATGCATCCATAACATGTGAAAATGTTCCTTTACCTGTTTTAATCTCTCACCTGTCTTGTGCTTCTCTGAGGCTATGAGGGCGAAAACCTCCTGAAGATCCTTCGGGACATCGAGAACAGCACAGAGGTGATGCTGGATCGCTGGAAGATCGATGTGACATCTGCTGACAAGGAGGAGCGAGGGGACCCGGTGCCTTACAGCATTATGAACAACTACTTCTCCATAGGAGTGGTGAGTCTTGACACTCAGACTGTACATACGTTTTATTTTAACAACTTCCACAAAAAAAGATTAAGATGAAAATCAGAAGATCAGTGGTTTTTGATTGAGATTAATTTTGTTTTTGATGGGTGAGAATGAAAAGTGATGAAAAGGATGAAAAATAAATAATTGATCTCCTAAACAATTTGTCAAACCTGAAGAAATGTTTTAGACTTGGAAGTTGTTCATATTTACACTAACACCTGTGTTTTTCATAGGAGTTTGGGACCACAGCTTTATGTGTATCAAATCAAATTGAATTTTAGTAACAAGGAAGGTCAAAGTGCTTTACATCACAAAAACACAAAAATTAACAATTGAAATGTTACATTTTTCCAAGTATCGTCATTACACATCAACATGTTGGTCAGTGTTTTCATTTATTATGGTTCAAAAGCCACTCTGATCAGGTGGGTTATTAGTCTTGATTTAAAGGAACTCAGTGTTTCAGCTGTTTTGCAGCTTTCTGGAAGCTTGTTTGAGGTTAGTCAATCAATCATGTTTTGTTTGTGTTACACATTTCAGCAATGTTTCAACATTCAGCAGTTCAATGTGTTTTACATCATAAAACACAAAAATACAAAGTCAGAACACACAGTCAACAACTGAAGGATTACATTTTGTTGCCGTTACACATCAGATTGTAACGGCAATAAATGATTAATTTTTCACTTATAATGTTTTAAAAGTTACTCTAAACAGCTGGGTTTTCAGTCTAGATTTAAAGAAACTCAGCGTTTCAGCTGTTTTACAGCTTTCTTGAAGTTTGTTCCGGATTTTTGGTGCATAGAAGCTGAATGCTGCTTCTCCACATTTGGTTTTGGTTCTGGATCTGGATGCAGAGCAGAACCAAAACACATGAAAGATCTAGAACAGGGGTGTCCAAAGTCGGTCCTGGAGGGCCGGCATCCTGCATGTTTTAGTTCTCTCCCTGGTTTTACACACCTGCATCAAATGATGGCTCATTAGAGGCCTAAGGAGAACACTGACTTGCTGAGGAGGTTGTTACTACCACTAGGGAGAGAACTAAAACATGCAGGATGCCGGTCCTCGAGGACCGACTTTGGACACCCCTGGTCTAGAAGGTTGATAAAATAACAGTGGATCTTTAATAGGGAAGCACCAATTTACCAGCGGCGATTTCCTTAATTTTGAGAGATTGGTGATCAGCTGATACTTGAAGCCGATCTTATCTCCCTCTGCAAAAGTCTGAAAATCAACCACTGTCCTCTTCTGCTCTGCTGTGAGAGAAGTTTTACTGACAGACGAGGTCATGTCTGCACATTTGCAGTCACCCCACTCTTACCAATTCAGCAACTTTTTTGCTATAATTAAAAACATTTCAGACAAAAAATTGGTATCGGCCAAAATCGGAATCAGCAGGTCAGGCTTTTTAAAGATCAGTTATTAAGCTGTTTGGTGATTTATAAACTAAGAACAGTATTTTAAAGTCTGTTCTCTGAGCTACAGGGAGCCAGTGTAGGGACTTTAGAACTGGGGTGATGTGCTCTATCTTCCTGGTTTAGCTAAAATTTGCAAATATCAGCTTTTCAAGACTGATTCCTATAATTTTATTGCACATCTTTAGGATGATGTGACATTTGTTATATCTGAGAAAGACTAAAAAATGTCAGTATCACTTATAATCAGGGATGTTTAAAAAAATGCAGTCATTTCAACAACAATCAAGGTGATAAAAACACATTAGTTTGTAAAATAGTCTAACATTGAGAATGAGTTTTTGCTAAAAATAAAGTCCAACAATGCTTTTATAGACATCTTATAGGTGAAAGGTCAAAGTGTGCGTGCGTGCGTGCGTGCGTGCGTGCGTGCGTGCGTGCGTGTGTGTGTGTGTGTGTGTCTATATATCTACTTGCTCTGCAGAAGTGTAACTGAAGCAAACATTAGTAAAGTAAAAAATAAAACTGCCTCCATCAATATTTGCATCTGCTATTAAAGGTAGAATTTAAAAAGTAATACATCGCAGCGCACACACAGCAACAGCATAATCATTTAATTTATTTGTTTTGAGCACATCGTGGTTAGGCCTTTATTGAGATGTGCTCAAGCTGTAACCACCTCTGATCGATAAATAAGCCTTGTTTTGCATCTGCGTGGGGTTACGGAGCCGTCGGCACCTCCTCTGTCCATCTCTGGGATAATGACTCTGATTTCACGTAGCTCATGTTAGCCATTACCCATAAATGTCAGGGGGAAATATGGTAATTGACATTTGCAGGTGTCTGAATGGATCCACTGGGGGTTGTGAGATTTGTACGGACTGTGGCAGGGACATAAGTGATGCATGGCCTCACAAATGTTAGTTGAATAACACCTCCATCCCAGGCCCATTAATGACCGTGTTTGAGGATAATAAGGGACAGGTCTAGTTAACATTGTGATAGAGGAGACCAACGGTTCCAATCTGTCTTAGGAAGAAAACATATGGTAGTGTCTGCAGGGGGGAAGTGTTTACAGCATTTTCTGAGGTTTTATTGCAATAATTTCCTCCTGTAAATGCCAAAAGTTACTCATTTCTGACTGCACTTTACAGTAAATGGTTGACATGAATGAAAAAGGTGGTTCAGCTGGAGAAGAGAAAGGGCATCAAGCCAACTACAGATTGAAAATATTAGATTTAAAATTTTTTAACATTAGAAAATACATACCATAATACAGAGGTTCCCAAACTGTGGGGCGCGACCCCTGGGGGGGGCGCCGTGCCATTGCAGGGCGGGCGCAGGAAGTGGTATGCATGAATGGAAACAGAAAATATTTTGAAACCACTGGGGGGATCCAGGAGAAAAAGTTTGGGAACCACTGCCGTAATAGATCATACAAAACACTAAAAGTTCTTTTAAAACAGCATTTCTCAGGCTGAGGTCCACTTAACCCATTTAACAAAAACTCACATACCATCTAACTTTACATTGTCCCTCAGTAACACATATTAGGATGGATTTGGTTAAAATAAAAGAGCTCATGTAGGTTAAAGGTCAAATTAAGTTGGTCTCTCTGGTTCATAAAGGCTTTCTAAACTCTGTGGCTTTAGCTCTGCACTGCAAAAACACAAAATATTGCCAAATAATTTTGTTCTAGTTTCTAGTGTAAATATCTTGGTACACTTGGAATTAGACAAAACTAACTTAGAAGTGGCTTTCCAGCAGTATAGGAGCTTATTTTAAATCGGTAATTTCTTAATATTGATGAAAAAGTCCTAGATCCACTGGCAGATTATGTCTTGTTAGAAGTGAAATGATCTGTACTTTTTTATCAATATTTACTCAAAACAAGCTCCTATATATTACTGAAAAGTTGCTTGTAAGTTAGTTTTGTCTTATTTCATGTGTACTGAGATATTTGCCCTAAAACTAGATCAGAAATGAGACTTTGTGTTGGTGGGATCAGGACCCAGCAGGCGTAATGATGACAAATGAAGTTGTTTGCGGGGGATTAAGAAGACTTTGAGCTCTCTATGGATTTGGGTGTGATATAATATTTTCTATGCATCAAATTTTCTCCTTTTTATTGAATGTGAAAAAGACTACAATAAAGATTATGAGGCAAGTGAAGCTAATAATTACTTTAGAGATTATGCAGATGAAGAGAGAATTGCTTCTGCTGGATTTCAACACATCAGCAGAACCAGCCAACATGGACGCCGAAGGTTTCCAGTTTGGTGAACTGATTTCAGTCTCACACACTGTAAAACATGGGAAGGCGATTTAACTTAAAAATGCAATTAGAAAATCATTTCAGTTTTAACTCAGAAATTAAAGTTCATGAAGTTGATTTAACAACAAGAGACAAGTTGTTTAAACATTGTTTTTAACTTAATGTCTTAACTTATTGCTACAATTTAACACAAATAATTAAATTTCACAATATGGAAGAAAAAAGACTGTCCTCACCTTGTTAAAGAGCCACATTTCTCTATTATTTTACTCACAATATCAAGTTAAAATAACTACTTATTTTACTTTAGAATAATTAAAATTCTTGTTTCAAAATTTCTGATCTGATAATGAATTTTACTAAAGATCGCAAATAATTCTAAAATTAACATTTGCCTTAATAAAACACAAGAGTCAGGTCAATGTAACGCACTTCCATCTCAGGATACAAAAACATGCCGCAAAGCATTCTGGAAAATAGTTCCCACTCCTCTCTTTTTCTTCTTTCAGTTTTTTAAGTGCAAACCTAAAAACTCTACTTGATTCAACTCTAATAAAAAGTTAATGCACCTTACTGCTGTGAGTTTATGAGTTTATCTCTCTCAAACTCACACATTCAGGTTCAGAATCTAAAACAAATTTAAACTTAGAGTAGAAGGTAGTAGACACAGCTAAATGCAGCTCAAATGTTTTACAGTGCACCACCTTTCTTTCGTACGGAGAACCGCCTTTTTTTTGTCTCCTTTATGTAAATTCCTCCACCCCAACCTGCCACAGCCCAGTGGGACGGGGAATTAATGGCGCCATCCCTTTGGGAGGATGTGGAAGTGACGTGAAGTGTAATGATCTCAATCAGGGCCAGGGGTGAGAGACAGAACTAATCACTGAGCGCGCTCCGCTACCATAATGCAGTCAGGCCCCTAATGACCGCGGCTCTCCTGTCAAAGCCATTACTCTCCACTGTGGTGAAAGGCACATCAAACCGCTGGGGCCCACTCATAATTGGACTAAACTTTGAGCTATGAGAGGACATTACACATGTCCTGTATTAATTTGGGTGCCAGACCTTTACATTGGTAATTATTTGAGTGAATGAGTGAGATTCTGACGTCTCACTACGGCCCTACTGGAGCTGACGTGGAGTCCAGAGCGGATAAATATAACTAAAATAGTTTATAATCTTATAAACTATTTTAAAATTGACTCACTCGACTGTGTTTACGAAGGCTTGGATCAAATTGTATGTTTTCTGTATTTAAATTTTTGATTTATTTATGATCATTTTCTAAGTTTAAATTTAATCATTTGAACAGAAAAAAATATTTTGAGTACAACTAAATATATATACTGAAATAGTTCCAAGTTTATCTGTTCATTTACTTACATATTAATTGTCCCATTCTTTAGTAAGGAAATTAATAAATATAACATGTTACAATGTTATAAATTATTTTAAAATTGACTCACTGGACTGTGTTTACTATAATGAAGTATTTAAATTCTGGATCATTTTCTGAGTTTAAATTTATTCATTTGAGCTGAACAGAAAAAAATTTATATAATTTATAATTATATAAAAAATATATATTTTCAGTACAGCTATATATATACATTTTCCATGTTTCTGTATTTATTGACATACATATTAATTGTCCCATCACTATGTGTAAGTTAATGCATTGAATTCAACTTAGTTTTGTGTTTTATAAATGTTTTATAAATTTTATTAATTGTATTTTCTGTTGTATTATTTATTTATTAATGTATTGATTGTATATTCCCCAATCTTAATTTGATTAAATTCTGTATTCTTCTTAATGAAGATCTTAAGTTCAAGTCAGTCTAAAATATATTTAGTTAGTTATTAAGTCATTGAGTTATCCACAATTAATTTTATCTATTTTCAGAGGTTTTTTCTCTAATATATATGATGATTCATTTGTATTTATCTTTTTTAATTACATAATCTTTATTTGTCACAGGATGATAAACAAACCTTATATTAATGAAGTTACTACATTAGTAGCTCTTCATAAACTGTATTTGATTGGTGAGCTTTTGTTTTTGTTATCTATTATATTTGTGTCTGAATTTAAAACCAAATTAGCAGAAAACGCAGAAAGGTTATCACTCATTTTTGCAGTTTATTGCATAAACACAAATTTATAAATGCTGTATTTCTAAATGCTACTGTAAATTACAGGTATTCTTTAGCTGTTTTTTTCTGTGTTTATGTGGCATTAAATGTTTATTAATTTACCTCAAAAGCGCAGTGAGATGACAAAATCAGTGGTTAAAATGAGTGAGCGCTGCTGCAGAGCCACAGCTCTGCTTGTACACATCTCAGATAATAGACCTTAAACCAAAGGGGAGACATCCTCTCCAAGCTTTTGCTCTCTTGTTTGCAGCTATTGTCCTGTTTGTAAGAAAATCGAGTTACAATCTCTCAGATACATCCATCACTTCACCCTTCTGGCTCGCGTTGGAAGCGTGAGGCGAGTCTGCAGGGATCTTGAAGAAATCTTTTGGTCTTCTGCTAACAGCGTCTTGAAAAGACATCAAGAGGCGCCATTGATTTTTCTCTTTTGGCTTCTCCTGAATTTCTGTACAGAGAGCTAGCAGGGGGTCCTCCCTGTAGGTGCAGTTTCAATAGTGCCACTCAAAACGGAGCGGGTCAAAACAGATTGCTTTAGCAGAGGGGGGAGAGGGAAATAAAAAAAAGACCAAAAAGTTTACAGGAACTTTTTTATTCGCTTTGCCTTGAACAAGTTTGCTCCATTCGTTTTTCCACAAAAGGCTGTGCCAGCGTTTTTCTGCTGACACGGACTTGGAAGTGTGAATTAAAGGAAATTTCTGGTATTACCTCCTTGAAGCTAATTATATTTGGTTTCACACCGTCGAGGGCTTCTTATGAATTAAATAAACTGGAGTTTTTCCATCTTATGTGACTGACTCCTTGTTTCCACTCACAGAAGCTGTTTGTACAAACTTTTTAAGGCTCATAAGAAGTGTTTGTGTGTTTACAGTCTTAAAATCTGCTTTAGTGGATCTGTTTTCTGGTCCAGCCTCACACCTGAGACTCGTTTCTACATGAATTAAGTCAGTTATTAGTTCCTCAGAGTTCAGGTTTTGACCCTTTGCAACTATGTCACTTAATCGTTTCAGGCGCCATGATGGACGTCAGAAGTGAGACACAGGAATACTGAACAGAGCTACTGAAGTTGTTTTCCAAAGATGTTTTTGTCAGTTTATTCGTGGTTTCTACTTGTTCGATTCAATCTAATTCATCTCTGAATGTAACACACCTGGTTGGGGCTCATAGACGGTGGTATTTATAAAAGTTGGAATAAATACCATCATTTATTCCAATGATGTGTTTCTAAGCTAGCTTTCTTCTCTCACGTGTTCCTGAGTAATATCAGTAGTTTGTGTTTATATATTATTTTTTTTTTATTTTGGTAAGAAGTATACCATTTATTTTACAGTCAATTTTGTCCTTTATCTGCTTTTTGCTCCTCCATCAACTATCAAAACTCAGAAAACTGTTTGCAAACATGTTAAGTGGAAGGAAAATGTGCTTTAGGAAAAACTACACAAGCAGCAAGGATGGAGAAGTTTGATCAACAAAGTGTCATTGTAGATATTTTACATATTTATACATTGTTTATTTTTTACAGTGCCATGCTGAAGCATTTATCCTTCCTGAATATTTCATTTTTTTATTTTTACATTAGTACCACAAACATCAATGTATTTGTTTGGGATTTGATGTCAGCATAGCCTTAAAGAAGATGGAAAATGAAACTTAACTCTCATTTTTATGGATGAAAATCTGTTTGTATCAATACCAAACTAGCTGCAGATATTTTAGAGTACATTTCTAGAAAGTGAAATTTTTGTTTTTTTTTCCCAAGATGCCAGAAGCTCAGTCAGATTGGTTGGACTGATTCTGATCCATTTTACTTTTCTGTTGAAGAGAAACATCAGGCAAATCAAAACTTGAATACGACAACCTTTACAATACTTATGGTCTTTTCACCCCAAAATAAATATAACAAAAAATATCTGAACCTCCAACATATGAAATGTCTCTGATTGCATTTATTGCCCCAGGTTACAGAGAACGAGAAGCAGAGGATGGGGGAGGTGGAGAGTGACTTACAGGAAGAAGGATGGTAAACAATTTGGTCGCCAGGGTGATAACAGCATCCTGTAAGCTTAGTTGGGAGCTGTGATTACTCACAACATGTGTTAAATTAATTAACCCATATGGAGACAATGTGCTGTCTATAATGGATCCTCAGACCCAACCCTTCATCCTATAGAAGCACAAACAATGAAAACCTGGTTAGTTAGGATGCTATTCAACCCGTCACCCCTTGGTGACTTTTTGTTGTCACCAAGCAACATTTGATACTTTTTGAACTAGTCCTGAATAAAAGAAGTAATATTTCCACATATAGTGATATGAATGTTTTCTTGTTTCTTTTGTTTAAATGTTTTAGATACCCACACAAATGCTTATTATCAAAGAGAAATGTTTTTTTTTTTCTTTTTTTTTTTTTCGTTTTCGTTTTTTTAGTTAACATGGAGTTTTCTGATTGGCTCCATTAGAAACTCATGTCTATTTCAGTTAATTAGATCTGTTGTAACAAAGGTAAACCAAAATATGTGGTAATTTACTGTTAATTAATAATTTTACTAGGTCATTATTTCATATAAGTCCAGGTTTGTTTAAAGTATTATCACCAAATTCTTATGTCTCTTTTTCAGGATGCATCTATTGCACATCGTTTCCATGTGATGAGAGAAAAGCACCCGGAGAAATTTAACAGCAGGTATGTTGATGCCCTTTGACCTTGTAAACACTTTTCAACTAAATTACAATAGTGAAGACACAAGATAAGAAGCATACTGACAAAAGGTTGAAATTAAGCTTCTTAGAGTAACCTTGGTTCTTTAAAAGTTGTAAAAACCAATTTTTAGTTTATTGAGAGTAAACTTGGATGTTGGCATGTTACTTGTCATATTGACCATTTGCACGTGACGTCACGTTCTCCAGAACTCTGCCCCCTCCGCCATGAAGGACGTCAAAAACAATCAATGGGCTCCTTTAAAGCTAGTCTAAAAACAGACATCTGTAACCTTTCTTTTTTTTAATTTGTGTTATATAGTTAACATCCCGTCTCACATTCCATTCCACTAGATGGCGGTAATGCATATCTAAACGTTGCTTGCCAACCGCCACAAGAAGAAGAAAGAAAGGCGTCTGTAGCCTAATATCGCTTTTATTTAGTTGATTTCCCTTTAAAAACGGTCATAGGGTTCTGCGCGGTCGGCTGCACAACAGGCAAGGATGAAAACCAAACTTCATTGTATAACTTTTAATGAGGAAAGATCCTGCGGTGATGGAGAGCAGCCGAAAGCTGAATGACTGTCACCCCTTGGTGTAATGGCGGATTTGCAGTAAACACTTTTTACAAGGTAAGAATATTAACATTCGTATACTTTATAAGCAAGTATGATTAGAAAGATATAAAATATCGCATTATGGGGAAGGTTCGCGTCGAACCGTTAGTAACCATGGAGACAACGCTGCGCCATCATGTAGCCTAGCATGTGCGGAAAAAACTGGTTAGCATCTCGTCTTTTATACGTTTTTAATGCTGCTCCGGTTTAAGGAGAAACGTTGTTTATGACATAGTGACATAAGTCATGCACTGTTAATTCAGGTAAAGTCGGTAATTTGATCAACACGTCATGAGGGAGGAGGTATGGGTCGGTTTCTAAGCTAGCTGTTCCAGGCATTTCTATATACCGTCGTCTATAAGCCCCAACCAGGTGTGTTGCGTTCACAGACAAATTAACTCGACTCCCAACAAGTAGGAGCCATGAATAAACTGGCAAAACCACGTTGGAAAATAATTTCAGTCGCTTTGTTCAATACTCCCATCCCTCACTTCCGACGTCCATTATGGCGCCTCAAATTATTTATTGACGTAGTTGCAAAGAGTCAATAGATTGAAGAATTATAAAGTCATTCAAAGTTAACATTTGCTTATCTACCTGCAGTCCCAGTAAACAAGGACTAGCTCATTTTCTTCAGCTGCAGATTATTTTTAGATTGAAATGAAGCTTTTTCAATAACTCGCATGCAAGATTGACAATTTCAAACTGAAAGTTTTCATTTAAATCAAACTAAAAATAAAATGTCTCAGCAACCAGGTATGGTCTAAATATACCTGCAGTTCATTTGCAGGTCGTGTTCGTGACAACATGCTTCATATTTGCTCTTTGTGGACAGGCAATGTATTTAGCATTTGTGATTATCTCGAGGAGATGTGTTCACCTTTTGGAGATGAACAAATGTGGCGTCTGTGTTTCCATCAATATTTAACATCATCCAATACGTCTCCACTTACGCCAGGGAGTAATTGCAGGCCTAATTGAATTTGCTTGGCTAGTTTGACGTCGTGGATCAGTCAGACTGATGACACACAGGCTCCTAATAATCCCATTTGTACTCATTATCATATTTTACTCTGGTCTTAGTACAACATTCATATAACCAGCTTTTCCTCTCCATTTTGAACATGATGATGAGCCTGAGAAATGGTTTAAATGGAAGAGAAAGCCGCTTGGAATAAACACTGGAGTGTCCTTTAATGCAGAGGTGTCTAAACTTTTTGGCACAGGGGCCAAAAATATAAAATTGCAACTACTCTGGGGGTCACAAATTTTGTAGTATTTTTATATATAAATGCAAAAACTATTTAATTGTATTTTTACTTGCTAAATAAATAAAATAAAATATTTTAATTAAAAAAGCAGAGCAGTCAGTTTGTTGTTTTTGTAGAAGGGAAATCATGTCCTAAATGTTTAATCTTTTTTTGATTTTTTATTTTTTTTATTTATTTATTTATTTATTTATTTGGTCTTTTTAGCAAAAAAACAGCTTATGGCTCACTCTTACCTTTTTTTTTTTTTTTTGAATGCCCCGGCATCAATGAAAATTTTACCAACATTGATTTTAAATGTGGATCTGCATCAAATGCCTGAACCAGAAAACAAATTTTTAGGTTATTTTTGTTCTGTGATCAAGACAAAGGGCCACAAGGGGGCTGCAAATGGCTCCGGGGCCACAGCTTGGACACCCCTGCTTTAATGACTACCAATGGTTGAATTAAAAAAAGACAACAAGCAGGAAATGAAAAATCAGCTAAAATGTTCTGATTAAAACAAGGCGTTGCAACTGTTATGGAGTTCACTTTACAGTACAGATGTTAGTAAATACAGTTCTTGGTGTCTGGATCCAGGCACTCTGCATCCCGGTTGGCCCAATGTGAAAAATGATTGAGATATTTTAAGAAAATTATTCTGTCTGTTATTTGAATTCAATTAATAATTCACGCAGGGGGAATGAGTTTAGGATCTCTCTATTACACACTATCCTTGCCAATTCAATAATGCATGATTATAGTTTTTCAAGGTAGCAGAGATTTTGTTAGATTTGTCCAAAGGGCTTTATGTCCATTGCAAGTTTAATCAAACTTATCAGAGTCATTTTCCTGCAGCTGGAAGCTCTGCCTCAGAAAACTCTCTGACAATTTCATAATGGCGTTGGCAGGTGTGTTAGCTAGAAATTAGTGCAGGTGGACTGCAAAATTAAATAAATCCCTATAGATATCTGTTTAACATAATAAACATAAGAAACTTTTCTGGAGTTCCTATATGCTGAATTTAAAATCTGCAGCGACACAAGCAAAACTAATTGATGTTATGCCAAGTGGACCGGAGCCCGCTCCAAAAGCAGGGAGTGAACAATAGCACAAGGCATTCTGGGTAAACACAACCAAAACAAATGTGCTAGAGGGAGAAATGCCTCGTTGTTTCTTGCGGAAGACAAAAGAAGAATCCTACAGCCTCTAAAATCAGTTGTTACTCCATTTTTATTTACATTTTGTGAAGAAGGAAATTGTACTCATGTCTTCTTCTGAGGTCTTTGTGTTGATTCCTTCTGTAGTTGTTGATGCATAGCCTCCACAGGCGAGAAGGGGACCAGGTTTTTCAAACAGTTTAGTTAGTTTGATAGTGCAGTGTGAAAACAAATCTCTCCAGCTGAAAATGTAACAAATCAAACCAAGTCCACCAGATTATCGGGTGTGACAATACCTTCAGTCTTTTCCTTTGGTATTTCTCTCTGAGAGAATAATATTTCAGCATTCTTCTACACACAATCTCTCTTAACCGTCAACATTCCTGGGTCTCTCCTTTTTCGCTCTGCATACAGGTTTTTGATAGGATTTAGCTCTAAGAACTGAGAGGGTGATGGATGTGTGTCTGACTAATTCTGTGTTGAATTTTTCCATTTAATTTGGATCGTTATGCTGCTAAAAGACCAGGTTGTGACTCCATATTATCAGCACACGCCACCAGAGTTTTAAAGAAGGTTCATGTTATTATACAGTTTAGAAACAGGCCCACATCATCATGGATTCTCTACTGTACCTAAAGGCAGGTATTATGTGTTTTCCAGCCAATGAAGTAACTATGTTACCTTATAAGAATGCTGTTTACATCAAAAATAGCTTGAAACAAATTTGACTTTACATAACATCTGACTCCTTGAAATTAGCCTCCGTTTCCTCTGAGCAAAATATTTGATCATCTTAAATTACAGAGTAGCAAAATTGAACAACAACCCTCAACGTGAAGGTGGAGTGTTGTTGATGAAACGAAAGGGTCGCATGCATTTTCTCTCTCGGCCTCACTTCATTTCTCCTATTCTATCCATCTTCTGTATTTGCACCTTGGGGTGATTACCAGGGTGAAGGTGTGAAGATTTGACACTCAGCAGATAGATTCATTTACTGCCACTGCCGGACCTGGAGGTGATAATGAGGTCGAGGATTAAAAGTAGACAATCAGTCGGGCCGTGACGAAGGCTGCGCCCTCTTCCCTCCCTGCACGCCGCTCCTCCTCCTCCTCGACCGGCTTGTTGAAATACTCCGTTCCCACCCATCCACCCCACTCTTTTTATCATCTCCCATGTAATTACATGCTAATCTCTGGCTCAGAGGGAAATATTGAGATAAACAGGGAAAGAGAAAAGCAAGAGAAAGAGTTGTTCAAGAAAATTAAGACGCACTTTGATGTTGTTTTTCTCTACCTGGCTGTGTTTACTGGAATTCACTTAATATTACAGGTTAAAGTCCAGGTAGTACGCATAAAAGTGAGTTAAGTTATGATCTTTATTTGACTCTGAATTCAACTCAAACCTTCAAAATGAAGCGTTATATTTACATTTTATATTTTTACAGTTGCATTGTAATTTAATTCAAGTTTATTTGTATAGCACATTTCAGCAACAAGGCAGTTCAAAGTGCTTTACATCATAGAAACACAAAAGTCATAGAACACACAGTCAACAATTGTAGCATTTCATTTTGCCGTCATTACACTTCACATTGTTGATGTTTAATTTATAATGTTTCAAAAGCAACTCTAAACAGGTGGGTTTTTAGACTAGATTTAAAGGCCCTCAATGTTTAGCTGTTTTGGGTTGTTAAATGGGACCCATCACATTTTTGTACTTCCATTTGGGTCTCAAATGTTTCTAATAACAACCCAAGATCGTATGTGCTGTACAATGGCTGCTGGAAAAGACAAGTGTTTTATTATTGACTTACTGTTGAGAAACCACTTACTGGATGCTAGTTGATTGTGCAGGAGGCTCTACTACTGCTTTTCAGAGAGTAGGGTTGTATAATTCCACATCTGTTTGCAACTATTTTCATGTGTGAATATAAACATTGATTTGGGGGGCGTGGCCAGCAGCAGCCTATTTGGATTTAAAGTGAGAACACTCCTTGAAACAGATGCCAGATTCTAAACCCAACTGGAGAATTATCCAAACCTGAAACAGAATGGCTGTAAAATAAAAGAATCTCACTGTTTTAATGGCCTAGTCAAAGGCCAGACTTCAACCTAATTTTTGTTGTCTCAACCTCAGTGAGTTGAACCAGTGTTTGAAAGAAAAGCAGGCCAAACATTCTCCAATCAAAAAGTCTTTAAGGAAATGACTGCTGCTTACGATTCTTTAGGCTGTTGAATCAAGAGGTGTACTTGGTTTTTCCACACACAATATTTCCCTTTCTGGTTTCAGTGTTTGATAAATAATCATGTTTCAACCACAACCCTTAAAATATGTGACTTTATCCGTCAGTGGCTCCAGTGTTACACTCTATTTTATATATGTTTACTTCTCTGCTACTTGTGTAATTTTTAATTCAGCATCTGTGAAATACTTTTCTGCGATGGTACTGGTAATAACATGTTGGAAAAACTTAATTGTCGCAATTACATTCATCTTCCTCCAAAATAAGGTTCTTTCTGATGAGATGACGGAGGTTTCAAAGCGTCCCGAATGACTGTAATTTGGCTGGGCAGGACTGATGTGAAGCGATTAATTTGTTCGTACTGCATAACTCAGCCCACCTGTAGATGAGCTCAAAGACCAGAATGACAACTATAAGTAGGTAATAATTAACCAGATTTCTCTCAGAATGCTTCATTTTTGCCCTCCTGGGATCTGAATCATTTCTAGTTTTGTTTGAAAACAAACCTGGCTGCATATTTCACACTAATTAAACAATATCAGATCTGTGAGGGGGTAAAAAAAACCAAAAAACATTTGATTTGTGATTCAGCTGAGGTGTGGCTTCACCTGAAGCGTTTGTTTATTCTGTGGCATCCATCGCCGCGCCTTGATGTTCCCCTGATATTTGCTATGCATACCCAGGTCTATTTTTGGTCCTGAGACTTCTAACACTGTCAGCGCTCTCCTCTGGAGCCTCTCCACCCCCGTGCGCCCACAGCCTCTTGCTGTGCTGTGTAACCATCCTGCGTTAACCTTTCCTGGAGGCACAGGGAAGCCCAGGCATGAAGCTCTCTTTAGCATAATGAGTATGTTCATCAAAGCCCCGCCATGTGCTGGTTGGGGCCACCCGATCCACCAACACACACAAACACGCCCATGCAAATGTGTGTGTATTTCGTGCTGAGCTGAGAACAGGGCCACAGGTGATAGCACTTTATATTACACATGCACACACACACCAACACACACACCCTCACACAGGGAGAGGTTTGCATGGTGGACCTCTGCAGCCGCCGCCCTCAGACCTCATTTGAGGATGAAATCGTTTATGTGACCAAAGTGTCATTTATAATTAATGACCACTTGTGTGTAATTTAGAGGGATCTCACCTGTGGCCCTGTCCTCAGCTCAGTGGGAGCACACACACACACACACACACGCAAACATAAATGAGCCCAAGAGAGAACTGGTACAGGCAAGACTACACTGTAAAACATTTGAAGGTGGTTTAACTTGAAAATGAAAATCCACCTGCTGCCTTGAAAATGCAACTTAAGTCAACAAGAAAATTGTTTTGGTTTTAACTCAGAAATTAAACTTCATGAAGTAAATTTAACAACAAGAGACAAGTTGTCTAAACTTTCTTTCAACGTCCATTAATCTTGAATTGTGAGTTTTAACTTAATGCTGTGACTTAAACCAAATAATTAAATTTCACAATAAGCAAGAAAAAAAACTGCCCTCACCTCGTTTTAGAGTCACATTTTTCTATTTACTCACATGATCAAGTTAAAACTTATGTTACTTTAGAATAATTTAAATTCTGCTCAAAAACATTCAGTGTTAACAGGACATTATCCTCAAGCTTTAAAATAAACATTTGCATTAATAAAGCACACAGAGTCAGATCAATGTAACGCACCTCCATCAGGATACAAAAACATGCTGTGAAGCATTCTGGGAAATGGTTCCCACTCCTGTCTCTTTTTTCTTTCAGGTTTTTAAGTGCAAGTTTATTCAACTCTTGGAGGTTTGACAAAATTAGTAAAAAGTTAATAGAACTTAATGCTGTAAATTTATCTTCCACAAACTCACATTTAGGTTCAAAATCTAAAACTGGCTGAATTTATTTGACTTAGAGTAGTAAATAGTAGACATAACTAAATGTGGCTCAACTGTTTTACAGTATTTGTGCAACATTCAAGGATAAAATGAAAAACAGAATACAATCAGTAACATAAGCTAAGTTTTACACCTGACTTTTTGTTTGTTTTTTTGTTTACATGCAGACCAGTGAAAGATGTGTTGTATATATTGCATGAAGAGGGCCGGTCTGGAACGACCACCAGAGGGCACTAGTGGTCATATCACATGGAAAGCGAGAGTTATCAGGCAGTGACCGGAGCATCTGACGATCACTGAAAACAGTGATCGACACATTGAATCTGAGGTGTGTTTACTAGCATATATAGCTGAAACCAAAAGTTTATACACACAGTACAGAAAAATAACTTTTTTCTATTTACTGTCTGACATTAAATTACATTTAGAATTCTTCTTTTGCACATTTTTTATATTTCCATTTGGTTCTCAAACAGTCCAAGCGCCTAAAAATACATCACCCAGTTGCTTTTTGGATTTTTGGTGTCTTGAAAATGAGCTATTTCAAAAGCCTTCTGAATGTAGAATCACAAACCAGCAGGCACTGCACCTCACCTAGCAACCCCAGCAAAGCCCAGTCTGTTACTTGGCAACCCCAGCAGAGCTTCCCCTGTCACCTAGCTACTTAAGCTGAGCTCCAGCATGTTTGCTCAGCTGGTTTTAATGCTGCATGCGCTGTACAATGGCTGCTGGAAAAGACGTGTGTTTTGATGTCGATGTACCGTCCAGAAACCACTTGCTGCATTCTTGTTGGTTGTGCAGGAGGCTCTAATGCTTTTCAAAAACAAACACTTGTATAATTGTGCATCTGTTTGAAGTCATTTTCACGTGAGGGTGAAAACAATGAGTCGGGGTCGTGACCAACAGCAACTTATTTGGATTTCAAGTGACAAGACGCCCTGTCAGTTTTATTAATGTTGGGATTATGAGAAGGAGAATTGTTTACTTCTTCAAAATCAAAAGTTTACATATATTTCCTCAGTATTTGGTCACATTGCTTTTGAACATATGTTTGACTTTTTGTTTTTTCTTCCACAAATTTCTCACAACAGTTTGCTGGGTTTCTGGCCCATTCCTCCTGACCAAACTGGTGAAACTGGGTCAGGTTTCAACCCTTTTTTTTGTTGGACTTGGATCAGAGCTTTGTGATGGATCCCAAACGTTGACCTTGTCTGACCTGGCCAATTTGGTTGTAATGATTATCGTCATTGTTGTTAATTTGGAAGATCAGTTTGTGTCCAACACTTAACTTGGTTGTTTTCTTGTGAAACAATCTATTCCATGATACTAAAGTTTCTCCCTTTTTTCAGCCAGTGTTGAAACTGTCATTACGTCCAAATACTTCAGTTTTTGTTTCACCAAACCACCAGACAATTACCGTATTTTCCGCACTATAAGGCGCCTCTAAAAACCTTCAATTTCCTCAAAAGCCGACAGTTCGCCTTATAATCCTGTGCGGAAAATACGGTATGTTCACAGTGATCAGCATCAACCTCAACCAGCATCTTCAAAAGATGTTTTGCTGTTATTCTGACTTGAACTGTTTATTGCCCAAGAAAATTCTTCCTGGGCTGATTTTTCAAAGACAAAGAAGTTCCCTAAGCCTTCTTAGCAATTTATGTATTGTTTTTAAGAAACCAGCGTGTTGTAATCATTGCAGTGCAACAGCGAGAACTACATTTTTCAGGATGTTTGCTGAATCTCTTTAGGCAAGACAACACAGCTCAAGTCATTTCTCAAACTGCCATTCGAGTCAGAGAGCTCTAGGCGGTGTCATGTTAAACAAAACAGTGCATTGATGCAATGCACAAAGACTTGGTTATGTCAATGCGATATTTATCACCTCTGATCAAGAAGAAATTAGTGTGAAAATAAGGTCGTAGATCACTGTGGGTTAGATTAAGTGTCAGAGGGGGAAATAAATCAATGGGTATGTCCTGCTCGGTTGGAGTGGCCAGTGGAAAGTGCATCTGAAGGTGCTGTGGCCGCAGGACAGCGATGCTACACTGGAGTTCATCGTCTCTGACATCCTTTAATATGGTGACCAAGCAGCGTAAGCTTGAACAACAGTGAGTTACACCGTTTGTTCTTCCTTCTCTTAAACAGCTCTTCTGTTTCTTGTATGCTGCCGTTTCCCCTAAAGCTTGATGTGCACTTAAGAGCTCTGCTGTTGTTTTATCTGAGCCACAAAGTTTGAATTTATCCCTCTCTTTTTCGGTTTTGTTTTACAAATTTGTTTGTGCAAATAAATAACACCTCACTGTCGCTGGAAACCCGAGTCACTGTTGTGTTTGGGGCCGACTCCATCTGATCTCGCATGGAGACCGCTAAAGTTATTACTGTGGCATGCTTTGCATCGATACTCTGGAGATACAATCACAACAAAGACGCAGAAGCCACTCTGATGACTGGAAACACACGTTACGCTTCTCATGTCTTCACTCAGTTGTTCTCAGAAAGCAAAATAACAAAACTTCTGAAATGTCCTGGGAAGATGCAGGACTCTAATGTCTGCCAGCGGTTTAAGTAAATGGACACTTTATGTTCACCTTCATTACACCTACCATAAAACAGTGGCCTCCTAATCCACCTTAAAAGTATCATCCGACTCTAATGGGCTCCCTATTAATCTGTCCCACAAAGACAAGCCGGCCACTGTCGAAGACTCTCCTCTCTCAAATCAGATGAGTCCGGTGTTTGGCATCAGTCGGCAGAAAACAAACGACAATCTGATCCAGCCAATGAGATGCTCCTAATTACCTAATGAACATGCTCATGGAGTGATTTGTTGCCATGGTGTCCTTGTTAGGTTAAGTGGTGAGAATCGATAGGATGGTCAGTTGTTGTCTTTCACTGCATTTCTTCTTACACCGAGATTTGGCTCAAATTTGTACCAACATTTGAGAGTCATGAGACGATCTTTATATTATTCTGATTTGTTAAAATAAAATAGTTTGACTGCAAATAAACATTTCTAATGCCCCCTGTGTTAAATTTACAGTGTGGTCATGCACTTTATGGATATTTTGTCCTATTTAACAATTTCAAACTCAATTTGTTTATTTGGGACTAATTTGCAACCAATGTCGTCTTAGGACAATTTACCAGACAAACAGACCCAATTCATACCAGAAGCATTAAATTAAATTAATCTGTGCAATCCAATTATAGGAACAGATTGGAACATTCCAAGTTATAATACAACACAGTCTCATCTAGTTTATTAAATTAATTGGTCAAAATATGTGTTGCTCAAGAGATGCAGCAATCTCTCATCCCAACCCAGTTTCTTCTCATACAGGTTTTCATATAAATAAAAACAGCCTATAAATAGAGATGCAGCAGTCAGACTTTTACTGGTTGACATGAAGTTAGTTTTATTTTAGCTCTGAAAACGAAGCACATCGGAGAACATGTGGCAGCCTTTGCTAACTGCATCTACATCAGTTTATTTCTCTCCTGTTTGCTCTCAAGAACGGTATTTCAACTTAGCCTGACTCAATGAAACTGATCTGATTGACTTTTTTACTCCTATAGTTTCATTACAATTATGACTAAAAAGCAGCTGATTAAGAATACATTTTAAATTTTTAAAACTTTTAAAGAACCATGGATTGGTGCGCCAACTCTGATTCTGTTTAAATATGTCAGAAGACAAAGTTGGAAATCATACAACTCAAATTAAGTAGAAATTATATCAACTGCATTGTTTTTTTTTTGTTTTGTTTTTTTGCTAACTTATAATGGTTGGAGAAAAGTGTTATAAGGGTTAGAAAGTATTAAGGATTTGCTTAAATCTTCTAGTTTACACTTGCAAACTCCCTGCCAGCAGTAGGTTGTCCAGGGAGGAACAAAGAAAATGTTTTATGCTTAACCTAATACATCAGCCTTCACTTGATACTTGTAAAGGATAACGTGATGGAATATCCAGAAAGGCTAAATGTCAATGTCAAATTATAGCACTTTTAGAAGCAGGTTTAAAACTGCACCAAAGTGCTGGTCACAAACGATGGCACAATAGAATAAGCTGATGAAAAGAGAAAAACATATATATATAAAGTAGATAAAATACTTATTTTTAAATAGTTAAAGTATAATTTATCATTTTATTATCATTGTCATTTTAACCCAAGTTAATTTTGTTTCCATGAATAAACTATTTTGGACCCACATTGGCTACTTAACCATAATACCTCAGTTTTTTTCACATTGAAATGTTTTGAGAAGTGAAAAAGTTTAGATCTTGTGTAATTGAAATGAATTATGACTAAGATTTTCATCGACTTGTGTTCTGAAGCTTGTTTTTGTGAAAAATAATAGAGCGTAGCCTGTAATCAAACCCAAAAATTATAATGCGCTGACAGGTCATATGAAGAGTGTTTCTGTTTGAAGAACAGATAATCACCACTTGCTTTGAACTCCACCAGAAATTAAAAACTATTGAATTTACCACAATCATCATATCTTCATTCATCAGCCCTTAAAAGCATCGGGTTGGCTTCAACCGAAGCCAAAAAGTGCTTGTAATGTGTCCGCCTTTCTTCTTGCTGTTAACCACAAGCTTTGAATATGCTTTTCAGAGTAGTCACCCTCATTTGCTTATTTGCAAACCTGCTCCAGCCAGAGTTCCTGCCTCTCTTGGCTTTCTTTTGATTGTTGAGATTATACGGGTGGTACAATGACGTCCATCGTCACTCTCTGGCTTTTAGCCACTTCAGTTTGTGTCCCCCCACCTCCACTGATATTGACCATGTTGCACGTTATAAATCAACCCAGAGTGGGGCTACCTTGCAAGTACCCTAATGAAAGCTCATTTATAAAGTGGCTAAATGGTCCTGACAAAAGTCCTAATGAGGAAATCAATAGTTCAATGATTGTTACTCTGCGTATACTAATACGTTTTGCTTGTAGTGCTTTAAATCCAACTAAGAGAAAGCCATTTTTTACTGTTGAGTCCTGCATGTCTGGGCTGTTGTAGATTTTTTGGAGATAATGTACATCAAACTTATGTCAAAAGATAACAAAGGTAGCATTAAAAATGTTTTATGGAGTGGAGTAAGTTGTGTATAAGAAAATAAATATCTGACGTTTGATTGGTGTCATGAGAAAGCGTCATGGCAGCATGCAGACAGATGGTGGCTCACCCCTGCAAGGTCATTGATCATCAGCATTAGCAGCTGGGAGTGTGTGCTGCAGGAAGCCAGGGGTGCAGCACCCCAGTCCTCTGTTAATTGCAGGAGCAGGTAGATTAAACTCTCATGCTCCACCCTGTGCCTCATTGTTGGGCCTGCATCTCTAGGTTTGCATAATGTGTCCTGTCAAAGGCCCCCTTAACCACAGATTACCATTATGATTCAATATGTAATTACTGAAACACATTATGCATCCTCTAGAACGATGAGTCAGTGGTTTAAAGGTGAAAATCTGTTTAAAGTTGGAGTCAAACATTGATGCGCCGGGATGTATTTGTCTTCATATATAGTAGACTTGAGACAGTAAAGTGCATAAGGTTGAGATTTTGATGTGAAGAAAACACCCCCATGTTTCCGCTTACCTTTTATTCCTGGTCCCTTTACAGTTCCTGCTTCTTTTCTTTTCTTCAGAACAAAGAATAAGCTGTGGTACTTTGAGTTCGGCACTTCGGAGACGTTTTCGGCCACGTGTAAGAAGCTCCATGACTTCTTGGAGGTGGAGGTAAATCAAACTATTCTTTTTGCACAGAGCCATGCGAGAAAAGGAACAAAAGCAAAGAAAAACATCATAAAAGTGCCTGCTTTTATCTTCCTTTCTTATGAACTCTCTGAATTGAAAAACTAATCTTTTCTCTGCATTAATGGGAATATTAAACTGGCCTTAAGGTAAGAATGATTGCACAGCTAAAGAATATTCTGGTCATCCTCTTTTCCATAAATATGGTAGTTTCAGCTTCAGAAAATGTGTTGACGTGTGAGGGCTATCTCTGCAACTCCCCGCCTGCTTTTCATAGATCCCCAGTTCAACACTCGGGTAATTAGCCCAACATGACCCTGCTGTGTGCGATATTGAGTGATAATGAAGCTGGTGTCTATACAATTCATCTTCCATCTTCACAGAGCTATCCACACAGTGTAGAGGTCTTCATCAATTAGCGCTCTATAAGTAACTGCAATACTATTGAGCTGCAAGTAAGTAGATGAGCCGATCAGATGTGTTAAAATCCACTCTGCTTTTTAGACTTAACAGAGGACACTTACAATGGTCTTTTCTTAGCTTAAACTAGCTTATAATCTGGCTTTAAATGGTAAATTAAATTTATGTAACACTTTTCTAGCTATCCTGACCACTCAAAGCACTTTACCGTATAGCCACATTAGCTATCCGGTAGCTAATGTATAAGCTACCTCTATGAGTAGGTTAGCATAACCAGAAAAGCTTATTAACTGTGAATGCTAACCGTAGTAAGCTAATATTTACATTAGCAAGTTAACTGGTTAACACAGTTGTTAGCTTGGTGAATGCTAGTGAGGTTTGTCAGCATTGCTAAAGTTTTGAAGCGGCATGATGACAAACTGGACATCAGTGTCACATAACAGGAATTATAAAGAGTCGTACTTGGCAGCCACTGAAACGATTTGATCTACAGCTGATCGCGTTCATTGATTGGCTCGTGATTTACACCACTGAAAACTACAAAAACCAACATTTAGTTTTATCATGAGAATAATCAGGAGCAGCGCAGGAACACATGCGCTAACTTTTGCTGCAGAATGACCGTGAATTAGCATCGCTGCTAGCAGCTAACCGCTCTGACATGCAGACAGTAATAAAGAAGAGAGAAACCGTCCTGCTGTGGTCAGTTTTCTGAGGGAGCTGCTGTTTGCATCGACTGTGTGAAACACCGGAACTACATATTCTTAACTTGTGATGTGAATTTTATTTTTTTCATTTGGATTAAAAAATAATAATGATGTTTATGCATGGCTATTGGTTTATGTTGTTTAAAAAAAAGTGCTGGAATGTAATTAATGTAATTATAGTGAAATAATCAGCTGATTTGAACCTTTATCATTGTGTTTGGGCCAGCAGTGGATTTCTATAGAACCGAACCGCACATTAACCCGTTAGAGCGCGACTTGCCAGTGAAAAAGCACCAGTAGTTACTCATTAGCTTCCTAAAGTTAGCATTAGCAATCTCACTATTCTGGGTGTTAGCATGCTGACATTAGCATTAGCATTCCTAAACACTGGATGAACTAGATCAAACTTTGCTGCATCAGCCACTTTTCATAAGTGGAAAAAAATATACAACAGTAAGAAACCTTTTCCTTATTGCTCCATTAATAAGAGGTTAACAGTTATACATAACATGCTAATTTCATCTTCCCCTCTGTTTTCCTTCTCATCTGTAACAGTGTGATGGCGTCACTCTGGACCTTAGCAGTATCTCCTTAGAAGGCATTGCTATCCTCAACATTCCCAGCATGCATGGCGGCTCCAATCTTTGGGGCGAGAGCAAGAAGAGGCGAGGTCAGCGCAAGGCGGGGAAGAAGAGTCGAGAAAAACGGACACCAGTGGTCGACCCCAAAGAGCTCATGTTTGCTGTTCAAGGTAGCTTTTCAACATCATACATTTATTTGTCTCAGAGGTTTCTAAGTTAAATTCTGCAAATAAAAAGCTCACTGTGGCACAAAATCACACACTAGTCTGGAAAAATAAAACTGTCTGCCACTTCTTTTTGTGGTAGAGGAGCTGCTCGTCTTTTCCCAGAATCCTCCTTCAGACTCGGTCAGTTTGTGTCCTTGCTCCTTTCAAATAGATCAAAGACTAAACTTTTAGCTAAACTTTTCCATTGTACATTAATATTTCACCCATGACAAGTTGAATCACAGCCAGCAGGTTTTGTTTGCAAAGAAAAGGTACAATCATGTCACTGTGTGGAACTGTCACTTGGGTATTAATGGCCTGTGTAGGCGGCAGTGGACAGGCGCAGCTAATGGGAGCGGACTGAGTAAGGTGTTGGGCAAACCCTTGAATCCATTTACGTCAAAAGGAAACCCATCAACGATAACATATGAATGAACAAAACAGAATGAGTCAGCCACTCCGTGGTAGACGGAGAAATGTTTGCAATCACCAAAGGGAGTTATTGGGGAAGAGATAAGTAGGAATATATGTATTTTATTGCAAAAACACAAAATCTTACCAAGTATTTGTGGTCTGGTTTCTAGAGCTGTGATCTCATGGAAAATGCCTCGTTTCAAGCAAGATTTGAATTCAGTTCATTTAAATTCAAAAGTGAAGTCAAACATTTGTGCATGGTGACTTTAAAGCTCATTATAAACTTTAAACTTCAACATATTTCCTTCTAAGAGCTCATTCCTGGCCTGCGTCTGTCCTCATCGGTATTCTGGGTGCCTAACTTAGTATTTTAACTTTTCCACCTTTGGATTATCTGTGGACATTTTCCCATCCTGTCCAATACAAGGAGACAATGATGATATCCAACTCTAGTTTCAAAAGCAAAAAAATGAAGTTTGAGTGATTTCTCAGCAGGATTTTGACTTGAATTATGTCCTGGCTTCTGGAACGGGTAACAAATTGATCTCTTACTTTTTATTACCATCTTAACATTTTCCTTCTTTTACTCTTTTGTTTAAATGTGAGTTTTATTACTGTGTAAATCATATTTGATGGGCAGTTACTGAACATACTGATAATAAAATTAAAATGTAGTCAAGCAGAGAGGAGGAGAATAAAATGTGCTTAATACTAAGAAAGTAGGGATGAACTGTTTATTTCAATGCTTTATCAGTGGAACAAATCCTGCATATAATCCCAGAGTTCATACATTTGATTAATTTTTCCACCACTCATCATTTATGGAGGTTTTTCTTTTTAATTTACCAGTTTAATACAGTTTGGTTGTTTGTTTTGTGTTCATGTCTGACTGCTGTGTGAAAGTGATGTGCAGTATGTTGCGAAGGCTTCCTGCTGTGCTGGGTGTGTCTGGTTGTGGATGTTAAAATCGGCGCTGACGAGCCGGCGAGGCTCTGCAAACATGGCTGCAGGTGATCCCCAGTGAGACTTCACCGGTCCGAACATGATTGGTAGAGAAATTGATCTCTGTGAGGACGCCTACGAACCTTTACTCTCATGTTTTGGTTTGTTTTCTGTTGAGTTTTTGGATTATTATCTTTTATTCCTCCGGTGATATTGTGCCTTTAGAGCTTGATAAAATATTTGCATTTCAGCAAATGTCAACAAACAGCTTACAGAAAAATGTAAAATGCTCTAAATCATCGCAGAAACTGATGAAACAGGGAAACATGTAGAGAACTATTTATAACCTTGGAGTTTTTCCACTTTTTGTGCCAAAAATTTTATTTTAATGAGATTTTAAATGATAAATCAACACAAGTTAAACACAGGTAAATGTAACAATTTAAAGCAGGGGTGTCAAACTCCAGTCCTCAAGGCCCGCTGTCCTGCAGATTTTAGATGTGCCACAGGTACAAACACTGGAATGAAATGGCTTAATTGCCTCCTTCTTGTGTAGATAAGTTCTCCAGCGCCTTGCTAACAACCTAATTACTCTATTCAGGTGTGGTGCAGCAGAGGCACATCTACATGTTGCAGGGCAGCGGTGCTTGAGGACTGGAGTTTGACACCTGTGATTTAAAGCTTCTGTTTTAGTCTAATCTGATCTTCTTCCAGATGTTTTCTGTCATGTTTTGTGGCAAACAGCTAAAAGTCTGAAAATTATATATTCTTTCAATTGTTCTAAATCCCAATTAAAATACATTAAAGACAAAATATGACAAACATTTATGGGTTTGATCAGTTTTTCAAGGCAGTTTTTCGGGCTGTAATTCGCGAATAGTAGAGCTAATTTTTCATCTAGCACTTATGCTAACTTTGGAAACATTTGGCACACTTGGCTTCCCCACATAAATACAACAAGCACACATTAACTTGGCTGTTTTGTAAACTTTCAGTTAAATTCTAACAAATAAAACTTAAAAACATGAAAAAAACCCAGTTGACATGTAATTTTACATGGTGTTCGAGAAGGAGCAGGTAGAAGAAACACGATCTTATGATTTCCTGCCCTTCTCATACTCATCAACCCACAAACATTTAAATCTACAGATATACTTTCATTATTTCCACATTTTATGACACTTAAATCTCACATTGTCATCGTTTCATGTATAATTTGTACATCAAGCATTCATCAAACATGTAAGTTATTAATGTATAAATTAAATTTGTGCTCAATGTTTATAGACTCTAAAGTGCAGATATAATTTGACCTGGAGTTAGCGTGTTAGCATTAGCTTCCATGCATTAGCAACAAAGTGTTAGGTTGCTTCTTTTTTATTTAATATGTTTAGTTTTTTTTGTAAGTTTGATCAGTTCAAGGCCAAACCTGCAACAATGAACACTCCATTAAATCTTGAATAAAAATCAATCATTGCAGCGTTGGAGGAGTCCGAACCTGGGAAGGCTCTTAGCGTGAGCGAGGAGTGTGTGTATTTGCTCTGCGTTCAAAGCTGCGTTTGTTTCGCTCTGTCTGAGTCTATTGATGTGTGTGTTTATCCACTTGTGCTTCATATGTGAGAATGGATGCCCTTGTGGAAGGTGCCCTCAAGGAGAGCGGCCTAACTTGTCAGATCAAGAGAACGCCGTATTTATAGGTAAACAAAGGAGCGGCTCGGCCCACGGGGGCCCCGCCATCCACAGATCAAACTGTAGGGAGGGATTTTATCTGGTGAAACTGTGAGTGTGTGTGTGTGTGTGTGGAGCGGCTCGGCCCACGGGGGCCCCGCCATCCACAGATCAAACTGTAGGGAGGGATTTTATCTGGTGAAACTGTGAGTGTGTGTGTGTGTGTGGACTGGCGACTGGTGGGTGGCTAAAAATAAATAAATAAATAAATAAAACGTGACCTTTCGTGTGCTGTTAAATCGTCCCGCTGGTGACGCCAGGAGACAAGCCCCTCAGGTGGAAGGGAATGGCTACAGAGTGAATTATTTAGAATGGGACTGAGGTTTCGCGAAAAGGGAGGGAGGGCTCATGTGTGGGTGGAAGGGGGTTGACGTCGAGGACTGATCCCCCCTGACAACCCTCATGAAGCTTTCGTCGGAGGATCGCCCCCTCCCTCCTCATCCCGCCACTCCTCTTTAGTTTTACGTTCAGCTGATCTGGTCGAGTGCCGCTCCGCCGCTGCCCCCAGCCCGTCGCTCCATATGTGTCAGAGCCGCCCGCCACCGACAAGAACGCCGACTCTACTCTCACCAAATCTGTTTTATTTTTGCCCATGCAGACATTCAGGAGTTGAATGACGCATATAATGTAAGATCTGATTACATTCGTATTCAGCAAATGTTAAAAAAAAAAATAGCACTTCTTATTTATTAAAAGGGAAAACAACACTGCAAAAATACAAAATATTCTGGTACAAATATCTTAAATCACTTCAAATAAGACAAAACTAAAACTACAAATAACTTCTAAGCAAGATGTAGGCACTTGTTTCAAGTTAATAATTCCTTAATATTGGTTAAAAAGTACTTGTTCCTCTGGCAGATTATTTCCCTTATTTCATAATCGTTACCTAGCAACGCCAGCCAAGCCCAGTCCGTCGCCTAGCAACCCAGTTCTAGTTCCACTGGCAAATTATTTCTCTTATAACAAAGCATTTTTCCCATGTTATAAGCTATTTTTTTCTGCCAATGAAACAAGTACTTTTTCATAAATATCTTGCTAAAATTTACTTTCAAGTTATTTTTGTCTTATTTTAAGTGTAAAAAGATATTTGCACTAAAAACTAGACCAAACATACTTGGTAAGATTTTGTGTTTTTGCAGTGAGTCCAACCAGGTTCAATGTGAAAAAGTAATTGGAGTTTTTATCATGTCATAGTCTGCATTGTTTTGGATCCATTTAATTTGGCCTGATTACTGCCTGACCTGTGGAGTCAAGAAACATCTTAAAGGGACAGTACTCTGTATTTTCCAGGCACACAATGCCATTTTATAGCACAATCAAGTAATTATGTTACCTTCAGATGTTATAAAGTGCTTTATATCTCAAATGTGGCTTAAAAGAAATTTTACTTTGTAATTTAACACCTTGAAGTTAGGTCTGTGTCTCTTTAAAAGCTCGTCTTTCTGAAGGTCCACATTCAGGCATGAAGTTATCATAACATGCCTCCTATGTTAACCCTAACAGTGTTTTCATCAGCGCTCCACTGAGAAGTGGCTCCTATAAGCAGCTCAGTAGATGCACAGTTCCACCAGGTGTTTACTAATTGCTGCTGGCTAGTCTGAAGGAGCTGAGTGGAGAGGTGCAAACCTGTCTGACAACATGAAGTAAAAGAAACTAAAACATTTAAAAACACAACAAATCATGCACTGATCTAACAGAAATTTAAGAACAGATGAAAAGAAAAGTCTTTGCGATGTTTGACATCTATCAGCCTGAGACTTTGGGAGTTTATTGGGGAAAAGATCAGAACTGGGCCGTTCAGACTGCCACGAAAAACCAGATAACATGTCGCATTTGGAAGGAAGGGAAAGCGGATCTGGGTCAAATTTGCGTGTTTTGTGAACGTATGGTGATGCTTTCCATCCTACGCTTTGAGTTTGAGTTTCAGTGGGAGGATCGGCCGTAAAGCCCACAGACTGGAGGTCAACCTGCCGTGGACTGTGTGTACACAAACTCTTCCACTCTGACCCTAGAAAGCTCCGCACTCACCGCTGCACTCTCGGATCGGGGCAGACGCCTGTCCATCACCATGGTGACAGCTGGACACCGGAGCTCGGCAGCGGCATCAACATCTCACCCCGAGCAGCAACATCGGCTGCGACACTCCTCCAGGAAACCAACCCGACTCCCACGAACACGACAGCCACCGAGCTCCGCGGCGTGACAGCGAGCTAACGCGCTCTCACGCGCCTGCAAACGGCTCTTTGTTTCAATTAGTATGTGGATCCTCCCAGCCGCGTTGCAGCGGCTTCCTAATCTGTGGAGGGACGAGTCGACGGAGCGGGCCCCTGGAACAGATGGGCCCTGCGTGACGCTGAGCTTCCAGCAGGGCCAAAATCAATGCTCATAACTGAAAAACAGCACAGAAATTAATAATTATATTATCACAAGATTGCTCTGCATTGCCGGTGCAATCTAATTAATTGCTGTTTAGTTTGTAGCTTGTTGCCTCTTTTCCTTTTTTCTTTTTTTTCATGGGAAACTGTGAATGTTGGGCGTTTCGGAAGCACAAACCTGAAGTGAGGAACAACGACGTTTCTTTTATTAGCCTTCACCTGCTTCCTCTTTCGTCTTCATTCCTACATTCTCTGCTCTGTATTTGTTTGTAGAAAACGGTTTGCAGGATATCCCCATTACCTTTTTGAGCTCTTCCTTTTTGTGTGTCAGACCTGTCTGACCAGCTTCTGGAGGTGGTGGGGCTTGAAGGAGCCATGGAAATGGGTCAGATCTACACGGGCCTGAAGAGCGCCGGTAGACGGCTGGCCCAGTGCTCCTCTGTAACCATCAGGTCAGTATTTCACACACTCCACTTACTAGAAACCTTGTAAGAAGCCTAAAATATACAACTTTTATTTGTTATTAAAGTGATCCAATCGCAGTTTTTCAATCAAACCAAAGCCAGTTTACCAGTGGAAACTCTGGTCTCCCGAAAATGTTTTGTTTTTGTCAGCAGTAACTCTGAGAAAGACCACATGAAAGAACCACTTTGACAGGAATTGGAGAATAACATTCAGAGTCCTGAGAGCGATGCGTTTATATTCCCAGTTACAGTAGAGAAAGTAAAGCAGTTGCTGACTTTCTGGTTTACTTTCAAATGGAATATATTTGTTGACACATGGACAAAATTGTTGGCACGGCTAATGTTGACCAAAAACCCACAATGGCCACCAAAATAACTCAAAACTGTCAAAAGCAATGATAAAAATTTACTTAAAATTGAACAATGAAAACCAGAAATTGCTTTTGAATTTTGGTTCAAGCTAATAATTTAAGAAAACAAACTGTTTTTTTAAACAATAGTTTCAGAATTCTTTCTCAGAATTTTGAGAAAAAGTCAAATATTTTTTAATTTAAAATTCTGAAGTCAGTATTTTGAGATTAAATTAAGATTTTCTTTACTTTAAATGCGTAATTGAGAAAAAACTCAAAATTCTAAAATTTAAAGCAGAATTCTGAGAAAAATTCAGAATTTTGAGATTAAACCTTTTCTTTTTTTTTTTTTACTTTGAGCTCTGAATTCTAAAATGAAATTCAGATTTTTTTTCAGTGTCCCTAATCCTCCTCCTTATTTTAAACTGTGAAAGAAACACTAAGGTGGTTATAATATAATTACATTTTATATTATTTTACTTTGTGGTGTAAAAAGTAGACTTTTTTTACTGTTACTTGAGTATTTTCCTGGATGTTGAAGTAGTGAAACTCTGGAGCTTTTGGATACTCTACCCACCTCTGTTAGATTTACTGCATAAATTATGTGTTGATTTAAAAGCCTCTCTGGTGCAACGGGACGTTTTACAGTGTTGTGTTTGCAACCTGCAGAACCACCAAGTCCCTACCGATGCAGATTGATGGTGAGCCGTGGATGCAGACTCCCTGCACTGTAAGTCATGACATGCATTCACTGTTTCTAAAGCACAAACATTTCGCAACGTTCCACCTTAATTAGTGGTGCTTCCCAAATAAACAGCAGCTTTTCCATCCTGCCAGAGGTGACTTCAACCCTTCCACCTGTGAAATACTTTTGAAAACATCAGTTTAGATGGAATCTCACTAATTATTAACAACAGCAGCATGTATGCAAACACACCTCAGTTCCTCTGCATGCCTGATATATTTACACCATCGGTTCATTTGCATTTTGACGCCACATACTACATGTATCACTGATAACTAGCTCTGAAATAACCGTCATAAATGTAAATTGCTGCTTTATTTCCGGTGTTTGTTTCTGGTGGGAGTTTTGATTCCAGTCATTTCTTATCCATCAATGCTGTGATATTTTCTAAACTTTAATGTTGCATCTTTAATTCAATATGACTTTATTTGAGGTCTTCCTTCTGATCCTCCCTTCCTTTTGTGGCCAGTGTCTTGCATCAAAAGGTTACCTTGTGCATCGTAAGGAAAATCAGAAGCGCTAAGTTCTTGTTTAACGATGAAAGTGAGTCTATAAAAGCCGGTAACGGCCACAAAGTCAGAGTTCAACTCTAATAAATGGCAGCTTCCCCTTGAAGGTGACGCGCTCCTTTAAATGCAGATGGGAGCTTCGCATTGAGACTCTAATGATGCCGACAACCCTTGATGGTTGATGCGAGTTGCTCCATCACAAATTTCAGAAGATCATGTAGCATCATTGCTAATTCAGACTTTGTTGGTCTGTGAAGCCAAAATTGTATTATAAATTATGATGCACATATGTTACCATTGGATGTCAGAGTCATGCATCCAAGCGATTCTCAAACTGTGTCGTATTAAAGCTCATAGATGTGCATTTATAAACCATTTGACAAGAACCCATATGGGAGATTGCTTCTGTCGGTGATGCATTGCTGAATTCAAATCTGCATGTAGATGACAGTGTATGAAATGAAGCATAGGTTGTTATATATCAAGATAAGTGATACGTTTAAAAGAAAAGTAGAAATTCACTCTAAAGTATTATTTCTCTGCTTCGAAAACATTGTAAGATCTTCTGCAAACTGGTGTGAATATTGATATGAAAATATTTGAGACTTTTGTTGCCAGTAAAGGTTTTAAACTGTGACTGTGGGAAAAAATAGGAAAATGTGGCATTTTAGGCTACAGATTCTTTTCCTGTGCAGAAGAGTGGAAGTTTGTCTGCTGAACTATTTTTGGGTAAAATCCGGTATATCTCAGGAGGTTTGTGTTTTTCTGCTGCAACAAATCTCTGCTTACACTGCCAACAAAACTGTACTTAAATCTTACAACCCCCAGTTTTGTTTAATAATCCAAATTAAACAAAACTGGTGTCAAATATTTGTGTAGTAGAAATTATTGTTTGTGCCGCTATCATTTTAAAGGCGCCTTCAGAGGTCGTCAAAGGTCAACTAGGTCTCCACACATTTAGAAAACCGTGTCAAACAACCATGGTGCTAAAATTCTAACTACACAAACATCATTTATGTTTTGTTAATGGGGGCAGGTTGAATTCAGTTTTTTATTAAATGTTTTTTTTTTTTTTCAATCTTAAAATGATAGCGGCACAAAGTATCATTTTTGCTGCACAAATGTATCACAGTTTGAAACTATATTTAGTTTCATTTTGTAAATGTGGACTCTCCTCTTGACCTTTGAAACATTTTTTAATGTTTGAACAAAACAGTAAGTAACAAAGGATTTTGCTGCACAAACAGCACATTTGATTGATGCCACATTTTGTTTGATTTTGTAAACTTGGACTGGCTGATTGACCTTTGACCTGCTGGAATATTTAGTAATATCTTTGAAATGATTGCAGCATCAGCAAAAAAGTGTTGCTGCACAAACGTTGACACCAGTTTCGTTTAGTTTAAGCCAGACTGCACACAGTTTTTGCGTTGCTATGTGACGTCTGCGTTCTTCTTCTGCAGTCGCTTTGGTGTCGCAAACCGTTGACACTGAAATCTGAAAACATCAGATTGAGCCTCTCATCTAGACCTGCTGCCTGAACGTAGATTTAAAATTAATTTCTGTGTTTTAGAGGCTCCCCAAACGAGCTTTCTCTCTGCTTTCCTCTGCTTCCAGATTCAGATCGTCCATAAGAACCAGGCTCACATGCTGATGGGAGCGCCGCAAGGCCGCAGCTTCCTCTCTTCAATCCTCAGACGAACGCGCTCTGAAAGCAAAGACTAAACCGTCATCGGATCCGAGTCGTTTCGAGCTGCTGCAGAAGCAGCTGTGGGAAAGTTTCATGAAGACCCAGTGGTCCAGCTGAGGAAGGGACTCTGACGCCTGTTTGATAGCCCAGCGGCCCGTAGCGCGCTGTAGCTTCGGTTTGTGTTGCCTGCAGCATGAAGATGTCTCTGAGATTGAATCCAAAATAAGCTGTGATCGGAACAGAGTTTGATCTTCAGTGAGCTCCAAAAATACCCCAGTTATTTCTGGAAGTCCACCTCTGTTCTTGTTCTATTTTCTGTAAAAATGTATTTTATTTTTTTTTTGCTGTTGTCCTCTGTGCCAATTTGAACAACCAAATGGATAAATTATGCATTTATTAATGTAATATTTTTTGTTATTTATGCTTATTTTGTATGCATTTCTGCATTCACCTGATGCACAATGGAAAGTAAAAAAGGTTGCTGCTGTTTCAGATTATTGTAAGGTGTAAAATCTGTATTTCACTCATGAATGCTTCAGATTAATTTGCAATATTTTCCTTATGACTTGTCCAGTTTTTATGCTGGTCTTTAAGTGGGAAACACTTATTGGTTATTCATAAAACATGCATGCTCCTTTTTGTTATGCTGGGAGATTTCTGACAAGTTTCTCCAATTCTGTGTACATTTGCTGTTGCATGAGAAAAGCTACTGGGTTGAAAATATAGTGGACATTTTTAAATCTAGGCTTTGAAGCACTCATCTTTAGTTTTATCACTGAGATGGATGAATTTTGGTAGAAAAGTGCCATAAATTTTAGAGCAAACACAGAAGCCAAGTGTGTAAAATCACAACATGTTTGGTTTTCTTGGAAGCATGAATCAAACGCCAAGGTCTCAAAATAAGATTACTTGCTGTGTTTATAGTGCAATACGTTCGTACAGCCAACATTTACAGTCCTACAGAGGCTTTTTTATTGTCTTTCATCCAAAAACACAAAACCCTACCAAGTATTATTGCTCTAGTTTCTAATACGAATACTTAGTACAGTTTAAATGAGACCAAATTAACTCATAAGTAATTCATCAGCTGGAATTATGAGCTTATTTAAGTCAGTAATTCCTTAATATTTTTTTTATAAATGTACTAGTTCCAATGGCAGATCATTTCACTTACAATATGACATTTTCACCAAGTTATAAGTGAAATAATCTGCCAGTGTATCTAAAACTGGATTACTAGGTAACGGGCTGGGGTTGCTAGGTAACGGGCTGGGCTTGGCTGGGGTTGCTAGGTAACGGTGCAATGCCCGTTGATTATGAAGTAAACAGTAGTAGAACTTTTTCATCAATGTTGAAGGAATTATTTACTCTAATCAAGCTGCTATATCTTTCTGAAAAGTTACTTATCAGTTAGTTTTGTCTTATTTTAAGTTTAGTAAAATATTTGCACTGGAAACTAAACCAAAAATACTTGGCATGGTTTTGTGTTTTTTCCATGTTTGAGCCATTTAACCCTTAAAAGCACTCTTGTTGGCACTGGTAGATGTTAATTTCTGCGTATTGCCTTCACTTGCACCTACAGAATAAACTGTTCTGGATGTTTTGCTGATTTATTGTAAGAGCAGTGTTTTCTAAAAATGCATGTTTTTCTGAGAATGACCGTTGGACTGGCTGTTCCTCTAAAAGTGCCATCCGTGATGTGGAGACCGAGATCCGAGTCTCACTACTTTCTTGTGCTTTGTAAAGTGCAGCATTTGTACAGTGAGGTTGTATTTTTGTACACAGTATGATTTATTTTTCCGCTTCCTGCTTCACTCTGGCTCTCGCTCTGTTGTTGTTGCCCACAAACAACTTACGTCTGCTGCACTGACCGAGAAAAGCGATAGAAACAATTAAAGGCTTTAGCTGTTTGATACAGTCTTCTGTTTGTCTTGTATTTTACAGTAAAAGTACAATTTCTACTCATGTTCTGCAAAACAATATGGCAATTTGATTGTTGACAGTTAAAATTTTTATTTTGTAAAACGTTTTAGAGATCTTGAGACAAACATTGTTACACTCAGAAGGAATGCAGTGGAACCTGTTCAGAGTTCATTGAATCTAACAAATTACTCTTAGAAAAGTTGCATTTTTGCACATTTTATGGAATATTTTAGCAAATACCTAAAATATCCTGAAGGAATACCTAGTCAGTGCAATGATAGTCAGGCACACTACTGACTGGCGTTTGCACAGCAGCCAATCCAGGCGCACCATTCATTTTAATGCACTGATTGGCTGTACTCCTAATGGTGCCAAATGGTTTCCACTGGACATTTTAATGCAAATTAAGATGCATTTGGTGTTTGAACTATTAGATTAGACAGTCATAAGGGAGTCTTGCATATTGTAGATGTTCCTTGGTGGCTGTCCATACGCCATAAAAACAAAAAAAAGTTCTTAAAGCTGCAGTGTTTGACTTTGATACAAATATATTTACATATTTGTTGAAACTGCCACTATGTCATCACAATATGGTATGAGACTGATAATATGAAAAAAATCTGCCTTCTCCCAGAGCGAAGAAGAAACAACCAATAAGAGCCAGGAGGTGGGTCTTGGCGCTGTCAATCACCCTCTGTGTGGTGCTTCCCCCTCTGCTACTCTGAAGCTAGCACAGCCTGTTATGATTGTTCAGGCTAGTTAGCATTAGGTCATAAATAGTTTTCCTTTAACCACAAGTTGTTTTTCTGTCATTAGTGCATTTAGCAGCAAGAACATGAGGATGATTGACAGCGCTAAGACCCTCCTCCTGGCTCTGATTGGTTGTCTTTGGTCGGGAGTGGCGTATTTCTTCTGACAGCAATAATCGATCAGAAAAGAGGCAAAGGAGATGGATGTTTTCAAATTATCTCATATTTTACTGTCATCATTTTTAAAATAAAAGTTACAAACTGCACCTTTAACTTTTATAGAAGGCCATACACAACTAAAATATATAATAAAATGTGTTCCTGTTCCTGTACAAATATGTCAAAATGCAGCACAGCTAGCATCAACAGGAAGATAGAAAAGCAGCAGCACAGCGTAGTATTTATTTTTTTATTATTATTTCTGGTTAGTTGGCATTAAATTAAAGAGGAGAATATCTAAAATACTGAAAACTGGTGATGAAAATTGCATTAAAGACTAAAAACATTTAACAGCTGCTGAGTTTTGAAAGTTGGTATCTGATTTTATCTGGGCTGCAGGATTTCCCTTGTTTGTAAAACTCATCAGTTATTCCCAGGTGTCACGGACTTTATTGTTTTGTTTCTGGTCATTTTGCTCTAATCTGCATCCCCCCCAGCGTTTTCTCACAGATATGAGCCGCTTCTGACCAGCCGGGTGGGCAGCAGCACTTGACCTGCGTTTCTCCGTCGTCGGTGGAGTTCAGCAGGAGTGGCACCGCGCTTCACTTCACATCAGCTTCATTTGCCTGGTAATGGATCCAAGATGGCAGCGGCGTGACCGCTGCCGACACGTCCGTCTTTCAGTCAAGAGTTTCCCTCAATGGTAAACTTTACTTCCAGGGATTTCACCTCAAACTATTCTGTTAGTTCAACTGGAAGTTTACAGGCAAAATGAACTGAAATAAAATGTTTCTATTAGATTGTTTTCAACGTCTGAACTTTGAATGCTGGGAGGTAAGGCAGTAATATATTAAATATTAATCATTTATTTTAGTTCATACTGGAAACCAAGCAACACATTTCTTAAGTCAGTTCAAATAAGCATAAAAATAACAAAAATTAAACATATATTTACCAACAGAAAAAAACGTGCCCTTATAGAAAAGATACAGTAATTTTTTCCTTTTGTTTTCAAAACACTGAATTAACTAGCATTTTTACAGGAAAATTTATATAAATAAAATATATTAACATAAAATGTGTTGATGTTTATGTACCAATATGTTAAAAATCCAGCACAGCTAGCGTCAACAGGAAGATGGAAAAGCCGCTGCACAGAATATGCTAAATGATATTTTTTGCATTTTCATTGTCTCATCGAGGGCGACGATCAAAACGCAAACTTGGCTCCGGGCGCCATTTTTAGTATCACCACTAACTATTAAAGTCGACCACAAACATTTGTTTTCCATTAGATTAGTACAACGACGTATTGGAGCCATTGTAGAAAAAGAAGAAGGAAATTTCCTAGAAAAAACTCAGAAATTCTCAGATTAATCTCATAATTTCTGGGGAGTGGCGGGTTTTCTTTCAGAAATGTGTTTAACACGACAATTTTTGGGATAATAATTTCCAAGAAAAAAAAAACTTGAAAGCTTTTTCTCATAAATTTTTAACTTTTCAAAGTGAGAAATTTGACTTTAATGTCTGACATTAACCTCAGACTTTCTAAGTTAGTATTTCGATTAATCTCATAATTTCTGGGGAGTGGCGGGTTTTCTTTCAGAAATGTGTTTAACACGACAATTTCAGCGATAATAATTTCCAAGAAAAAAAAAACTTGAAAGCTTTTTCTCATAAATTTTTAACTTTTCAAAGTGAGAAATTTGACTTTAATGTCTGACATTAACCTCAGACTTTCTAAGTTAGTATTTCCTCAGAAATTTAACAGGAGAGATGTGGGTAAAATTCAGCAATGACATATTAGCAAATTCGGCCTTTTTTCTTGGAAATTTTCGACTTTTCACATTTAGAACTTGGATTTTATGTTTGTTTTTTAGATATTGTCTGACTTTCTGAGGTCCTGTAATCCACGCCGTGGTGGATCAGACTTACTAAATAAGCAGATTAAATGTTAAAAACCTGCAGAACATCGTTGCTGAATAAATAAATGGAAATAAAATGGAGTTCCTGCAGCAGCTTTTGCCGGTGACCTGTGCATCACTTCCAGGTCAGCGCCTCCTGAGTCTGCGGCGCTCTCAACAATGTATCCCTTTACAGGAGAGGGAAGCGCTGGCGCTAAGGCCAGTCCCTCTGGAGGCTCTTCAAAACACCGTTACCATGGCCACGAACTGGACCGGGTAGAGCAGTGAGTGGCGTGTTTGTGTGTACGCACTGTATGTGAATGGAGCCCAGGAGGGATGAAAACTGTGAGTGAGACGAGAGGAGAGGTGCAGGATGTCTGGTTTTGAAATATTATCCAACTCTGGAGCGAAGTTGTCCCAGATAATCTGAAAAAAGGCCAAACTTACTTACTGCTGATACCGGAGCCGCGTACGCGCCGTTTGCCTGCCAGCAGCGATCTGATCCACTGAAAGGCTTTGACAGCCAATAGGAGGCGGAGGAGCGCGGCTCGTTTCCATGGGAGGCCCCGGGAGGCGATGCCAAGCCGCCAGGAAGAAGCCCAGTGCGCGGGGAGAGGCGCAGACAGTAGCCGGGGCTGGAGCCGATCCTGCCGGCCGCTGCGTGGCTTTCTGTGCGCGGATGAACACGACGCGAAGGGGAAAGGTGAGCAGATCTCCCCTCCGTCTCCTCCTGCTTTTTGGTGCGCCCTCTAGCTCCGTGCGCTCCCTTTTCCTGCTCTCTGATTGTTAACTTTACTTTCTATTAACACCGAATATTCGATTATTCTTTAGAGAAGCTGCGTTTTAGAAAGAGGCTGAAGCAGGAATGCAATTAACTTCTTTCTGTCTTTCTGTCTCTTTTATTTCAAGCGACACTTTGCAGACTGGAGATCGTGGAGAATGGATGGAAATCACGACCAGCAAGTCCCTTACTGTAACTCTGCAGTAAGTAACCAGAACTGAAAAAGTTCATTTAAAACTAGTTCTTCTCTCCAGCTGGCCCAAACTGCTACGTTAGTAAATGCAGTTTTATCTCGATTTCAGCAGCTTTCAAATTAGATCTAGGATTTTTGTTTCTTTTCAAACTTTTCACTCTTGAGAAATTACAAATTATGCACCTAACTGCGGTTGTGCAAGTAATCAAATGTGTATTTTTGTTTTAATTTCAGCTGTATAAAAAAAATTTTATTCACATTATTGTTTGCCACTTTCCTTGTTCGACTTCTGTAATCTGTTCATCTAAACCTGGAATTTTGTTGAATATATTTACAAATATTTGGGTATTCTCTTAGAAATTAGTGTTTTCCAAAACAAACTACAAGCTTTTGCGACAGAGAGACTGTGTTGGTCGCTGCAGCTTTGTTTCAGTCTGCTTGATGTGATGCTATTTGTTGAATTTTCATTTAAATTTCAGACACATTTTGTACATAAACGATGCTTAACAAATACATTATTGCTGAGACAATTTTAGGTGGAAAAGTTGTCCAGAAAATTACTTGAGAGTTGAGAATTTCCAGTAATACAAGTGTTTTAAATCAGAAATCAAAATATTTCTCCCTGTTGAGCAGCAGTGAGTGAATGACCAGTTCAGCTGCTTTTACTCAGAAAATAAATAAATAAAAATCTCTTTTTTCCACCAGACGCTGCAGAAGAAGACATCTTGCCATGAGAGTCCAGCAGACGACAGAAAAAGAAAATTCATTAAGTCCGACCTGGCTCTGGACACCGAAGGTGGGTGCAGGACGGAGGGAGAAGTTAATTTCACGGCTTCTAAACATTTAGCAAAATTCAATTGGCTCGCGGCCACCTGCGCCGCCGCTAACTACAGAATCTCAATTACAGCACAGCGGCCTGTGATGATCCTCACAAGCCTCTGTCAGCGGTCAGACTCACAAATTGACTCGTTATTAGCTGCACACTCTGAGCTGCAGCCAGTCACAATGAACTCGGTTGTTTCTGACACTTTGTTTGGTCTTTTCTGCTTTTTGTGCCCTCAGAGCTTTTCCAGGACCTCCGTCAGCTGCAGGAGGCATGGCTGGCAGAAGGTGAGTGCTTCAGCCCTCAAGCAGGGAGGCAGGAGAGGTTGTGGTGGTGATGCAGTGAAGAGAAAGAAAGGAAGGAAGCAGGCTGGAGTTGCATGCCTTGCATCGCAGTCCAATTAAAAGCCTGTGTGGAAGAGGCACCTTGTGTGTCATGCATACATTAGAGACTGTGAGCGAGCGAGGGGTCTGGAGGGAGACCGAGGAGGCTCTACCCAGAGAGTGTCATCACAGATTACCAGGAGAAGGAGACGCTCACTGTCTCTCCTGCTTTTGGCAGCAGCCAACACGCTGCGCGCCAGCCGCCACCGCCGCTGCAGCCCACCAGCTCTCTCTCTCTTTCTCTCTCTCTCTCTCTCTCTCTCTCTTTTTCTCTCCCCGTTGCTTCCTCTCAGCACTCGTCTCTTTATCTTCTACAGCTGTACTTTACTATCACCTTGTCTTCTTGAATTTCACTTCTTGGTGGGATAGAAAAAGAAAAAAATGGATCTATAATTTTTTTTCTCAAACTTCCCAAACAGACCCGTCTCTCAGAGAGGCAATAAGTTTTTTTGTTTTTTTAATCGTCTTTTTGCATATTTTAATTTTCTTTCTAATGGCAACCCTTGCTCATGGTGGTCTAACTGAGACGGGATGCTTCAGGATTTAAGCGCGAGCGTCCTCTTTCCGTCGTGTCTGCAGCACCGAACTTTTGGTAAAAAATTTATTTCTATTTTGCATGTTGGACTTTAAGATGAAACCTAATAATTTTATCTCAGTTTTTGTTGTAGTTTGAGAAAAAGTTGAATTATAGAAAATGTTTTACAACTTAAGAGTTGCTGTAGTTTCAGATTTATTCCAAAACTAAACTAAATGTATTTTAAAATGTATATAAATTTAGTGTAAAAATGCCACATTTCTAAACGGCAGTTCTGCCATAAAATAACATAAAAAAGCACAAATATTTGAGAGACTGCAGCAAATCGTGTAATGCATTGTTTAATTTTTTTTTATTTAAATATTGTTTAAAAGTGTATTTAAGGTTCAAATTAATTAATAAAGTGTTTTATTTAAGAGCATAAAATAGAATATGGTTATATAATGATCATATTTTGGGTTAAAAATCTAAAAGTTTGAGATTTCTGCTCCAATATTTTTCTAAGTTGTGTAGACTTCACTCCAGTTGCGACCTGCGTTTACTCCAAGTCTTTTTTGAAATCCGATCGAGTCGTAGAAAAGTAAATTCTCCCGACAAAATGGACTCAATCATTTATAGACTCCCATTTATTCTTCAACCCGAATCTTTTAAAAAATGGGAAGTATTCTTTGTTACGGATCCTGAGATATTTAAACGACTGTGAGGCAGAATTAGCAGTAAAAGAGTAAAAGACGTGTTTTTAATATTTAATAACCAAAGTGATGGAATGAAACGGCGGCCGGAGAAAAAAGGTGTTTGAGTTCAGGATTACGGTTCTGCCTGTCATGGGTCGATGTGATGATGTACGGTTCAGGATTGTGGACTTAATGAATGACTTCCTGTCCATTAAGATGAAAAGGAATACCTTCCCATTTCTAAGATTTATCGGTTCAGGTAATTGGAAGAAGACGAGGAACTATGAGGGACGGGTTAAATTTCCGACTCCAAAGACGGAGAAGTTGAAGGTTTGTCAAATGACGGGTAAACGTCTGACCCCCTCCGCCGCCTCCACCTACTTCCTCTCTAACTCAAGACGCTTTTTTTTTAAAAAAAAAAAAAAAAAAGTATACATTTTTGTAGTTTTTTCAAATTTTCCCTCCTCTTTCACACTCATGTCTAGCTTTAGTAAATCCGCGCCCGTTTTAAAATCCCTTTAAATGGTTTGTGGGTTCAGTTTTGCAGCCTGTTTTTTGTGAATGGTTTCCAGCTCTGCCGATCTCCCCGGGAGCTTGTTGGCCCATTCAGACTGACTCACCCATCCTCTACTTCCTCTCACTCCACCACATGCTGCTGCCCTTTTTCATGCTACAATCCAACTTTTTTTAACGTGGCATTTAATGTTTTGCTTAGTTTTACTTGGTTTTTAAGATTTTATTGCATGTGCGTTTTTTCCTCCCTATCTGTTAATTGTTTACTCTCCTCTGTTCACACTTCTGATGAGAGGGAATAACAGACCTCTGACCACATCAAGAGTGATAAAAGTGGAAAAACCTCTCGTTTTTTTCATTTCGAAGACCTCCAGACACGTCGAGACACGCTACTGGTCGTGTGATAATGAGGATTCACCTCTTTGTGGGTATAAATAGAAGTGCTAATGACACATTTAATATGTCTTTTTGCTGCAGAGAGTCAAACTTGAGGGATGTGGGGAAGCTGTCAGCGAGTGTAAACACTCTGGAGATAAATATGTGCATGCCTAATTGGAGCTGGAGCGGAGCAGGCTTCATTATTTTAGCATTAGCTGGGTGCAGGTGAGGCGTTCGCTGGGTTTGGGTCGGAACAGACCTGACTCGGTAGGTACAGGTGGACCCACCAGTGGGGGAGGAAGCCAATTAGATACTGGTAGCAATGGGTGATTGGCTGCTGGCAAACGGGGGAAAGCCGAGGATGCGGCGCAGTCAATGGACGGGGCGTCCTCCGGAAGTGGATCTGGGAGGCGGAGAGGGAGCCAGACGGAAAAAAAGGAAAAATCTGCAGCAAGCGAGTCACTGCAAGTCAGCCAGGGTCGATTTATATCTTAATTTTAATCAAAAATCATTTTATGTACAACTATGGAAAAATGAGGAGCTACTCCATTGAAAACCTCCTGGTTATTTAACCAAATACTGACTGAACTCTTCTGAGTTAAAACATTAATATTGTTGTTTCTAAATGAACATAAACTTGTTTTCTTTGCCTTATTTGAGGTTTGAAAGCAGTGCATCTTTTCCCTTATTCTGACCATTTCTCTGCAAATAAATACTCAATTTTGCTTTGAATTTCAGAGACATGTTGTCAGTAGAATAAAAGAACTGCGTTCATTTTACTCAAAAATATTCCTATAAACAGTAAAATCAGAGAATCTGATCATTTTAAGTGGCCTCTTAATTTTTTCCAGGGCTGCATATATGCATAAATTTAGATTTATTCCAACAATCATCAAAATGAGAACAGATTTCTTTAAAAACAATTCAGGTTTGATAATAAATGCAACCGAACTATCATTTAAAAATTTAAAATGCGAAAAACATAAAAAAGTAATTTTTTTTTTAAATCACATTATCGCCTCAGTTTTATAAATTTTCTTTTGCAAATAAACTGCAATTGAGATTTAGAGAAAACAGATGCATGACGATGTAATCAGAGTTTTTAGAACATTTCAGCATCAATAAATTAAAACAAGTTTAGGTTGGAAAATGTAAATTTGAGAGTAAAATCACTGCAGTTCAATTATATGCTAACATTTTTTTAAAAAGAATCATGCAGATTTTACATAACTTGGTTTAATGGTTGTTACATTTTTTAAAAAAAATGCCTAAGGATGAGGATTAAAACATATTTCAGAGATTTTCTTCACGAATTTGAAGAAGACAAAGCGACTCGGTTCTGCAGAGATCGGTCTGACCGTGAGAGAAAAATCCTCTGCTTCGTTTTTTCTCTTCTCTTTGTGTCTTTAGCTCAAGTTCCCGACAATGACGAGCAGTTTGTTCCAGACTTCCAGGCAGAAAACTGTGAGTAGGAAACATCGCCGCTGCGTCTCGTAGTTATCCACCTCTTCTTTTAAATTTATTTTAAATATTGTGTGTGTCTCTCGGTTCGTTCATCTTTGCTTCCTATCTGCAGCAGATAGACGTACGAAAACTAGAGTTTATCACGATCTGTTTACCTCTTTCTCTTGGTGGTTTATTTGCATAAGGAAAACATCAAAATCTTGAGGCAGACTTTTTTTAAGCTGATATTTTTATCTCCCAATGCCTTTTAAGTGACGCTTTCTTTTTTTAAATCTCCCACGGTAACCTTTTCTCAAAGGGCTCCTGCATAAACCATCCAGTGTGGTTACGTTTTCTAAATAAGGCACAGTAAAATTAGTGACTACATTTATCTTTTTTACTGGAGGGTCGGCTCGTCTTGCAGAATAAAAACAGCTGCAACTCTTTTTTTTTACACAATTTATCCCATTGAATATTAAATTAAGTTTCTAATAATACTTGCAGAAGTGTTGCTGATGTCTGATTTCGTGCACTCAGCGATAAGGAGAGCGCACAAACATCACCTGGTTGTGAACGTTGGTGGCTCACGGAGGCTTGGCACGCTCCGTCTCTGGAGGAAATGAAGCCAAGGTGGGGACAGAAATTGAGAGAGTGGAGCGCAGTGGGACTCGGATCGAGCACATGTCTTTCAGATGAGCCAAAATACGCATGAAACTGTGAGAAAAAGCACAAAAGTGGGCGCCCACGCCATGATTTCCATCATCCTTTAACCCCAAGAGCAACAGCTGAACAATGATTGTAGGTTTAAAGGTTTTAAATATGGTTGAGTCGGACATTCAATCATCAATTTTGATAATAAATATCTTTTGTATAATAAGTTGCATAGAAAATCATTCCTCTCACCTAATTTGTGAATAGTGTGAGCAGCTACACTGCAAAAACACAAAATGTTACCAAGTAATTTTAGTCTAGTTTTTAGTGTAAATGTCTTATTTCACAAAACAAACTTTCAAGTAACTTTTCAACAAGAAATAAGAACTTTTTTTACGTAAATAATTAGATCTGTCACAATAACAAATGATCCTGGATGATAAATTGTCCCAGAAGTTATCGCGATAAACGATAATAATGTTGATTTTTAGACACTTTTCAAGTAATATCACAATAATGTTGCAAAAAGGACACTGTCAAAGATCAATAAACTTCAAATTCTAATGAACATGTAACACTGGATTTTAAATTTTCAAAATAAACAGAAACAACAAATAAATTAATTATAAAGTTTCTGTAAACCAAATCCTCCAGTTGAGACTAAAGATTTTTATCCTCATTTTAGATGTTTATAAACATTAAATTTTCCAGTTTTTGGTAAATTTAATGTTTCAATTGTTGCTCTATGTGAAATGCCTTGTTGCTGAAATGTGCTGCACAAATAAACAATAAAACTAGAAAAATGATCAGTAGAAATTATTGAGCTCGTTCTAATTTATCATGTGATTAATTGATTTATTGTTTATTTTACAGGCCCATAAATAATGTACTACCTCTACTGGCAGATTATTTCACTTACAGTAAGACGTTTTCCCCATGTTATAAGTGAAATAATCTGCACAATGTATCCAATACTGCGTTGCTAGGTAACGGGCTGGGCTTGGCTGGGGTTGCTAGGTAACGGCTCAACGCCCCATGATTGTGAAGTAAAAGGAACTAGAAGTTTTTCATCAATATTAAAGGAATTATTGAGTCTAAATACGCTGCTACATCTCTCTGAAAAGTTACTTATGAGTTATTTTTTAGTCGCATTTTAAGTGAACTAATATATTTCCACAAGAATCTTTTTTGATTTTGTGTTTTTGCGTTGAAAAAATAAAAAATTCAAAGTAGCATCTCTAAATTACCCAATGATGAGTTCAGAAGCAGAGGTCACCAAGACTGTCCCGTTGTCCTTCAGAGGTAGCCGGGGTGGGCGGCCATGATGGCAGGAGGCTGCTGACCATCTGAATTGTCCTGTTGGCAAACCTGCCGCAGACTGGAGGGGCGCTAACAGATGGCGGGGGGGGTGAGGGCGCCGCGCCGCGCGGGGCTGGGCGCTTGAGCAGGCATCCCAGCCGGCAGCGATCCCATATGGGTTTCACCGGGCCGAGAGACGGAGGCGCGGCCGCTGAGGTGGAGGTGGAAACACTGAGCAGAATGAACTGGAGGAAAAGCGGGCATTTTGTTTATGAAAATACCCAGTAGATGTTTTTGTTGGGCGTCCAGAAACACTCAGTGGGACTGAATAGTCCAGATTTTTTATTCCACTGCAAAAACAAACTTTTACCAAGTATTTTTGGTCTAGTTTCTTCTCTTAGTTCACTTGAAACAAGTCAAATTAACTTAAAAGTAACTTTTCTGCAAGATACAGGAGCTTGTTTAAATAATTCCTTAATATTGACGAAAAGGTTCCAGTTCCATTGGCAGATTATTTTACTTATAACAACATTTTTCCTATATTACAGGTCAATTTATCTACCAATTGAGCAAGTTCTTTATCATCAATATTAAGGAATTATTTACTTAAAACAAGCTCCTATATCTTGCTGAAAAGTTAGTTTTAAGTTAATTTGTCTTATTTTAAGTGTAACAAGAAATTTGCACTGGAAACTGGACCAAAAATACTTGGTAAGATTTTGTGTTTCTGCAGTTATTTATTTTTTCAATAATCCAATATATTCTATGTATTTTAGAAAATATGTTCTAAAATACATAGAAAAGATGTGTTGATGTGGTTTAGTCGTCCATAAAAAACCTTTAAATGTTTTGACTCAGTTAAAACTCAATATTAACTGTTTACTTGGGTCAGTTTATAAAGAAAGACGTTCAGTGTTTTAAAGGAGCTTTTTATGGGCTGAATGTCTATTAAACCATCCATCTTTTAAAAATAATGGTGCAGGCCACAAAAAAACACAAAGCTAAAGTTTTATGTGTCATGAATCTGAAGACCATTAGCGACAGTTTATTTGCCGTCTTGTCAATCTGTCCTTTATGACAGAACATTTCGACTCAAAACATGTTTTTGGTTTAAAGTACAAATAAATATATCAGATTCCATAAATCCAAATGACAGCGACACATTTATTCAGAAAATATTCATGTTTGGATAATTACTAAATTAGCTAGCTAACTACATTTCTAGCTTATTGCTAAAAATTGTTAGCTTTTCTAAGGGGAACATTTGTTTTATGGTATAAAAATATGATCTACTCATTAATTTTGTCTAAAATTTAGATTGTGACAGGATTGTTTAACATTTCTTTTGTTAGCTTGCCACGTGTCAAATTAGTAGCTAATGCTAATCATTTTTGATAGTATGAAACATTAACATTAGCAAAATCTGTGTATTATAGATCGATGCATAAAATAAGTAAATGTGTTTGTCTGAAAATATAAGATGAATTTAGCTAGCATGCTACATGGCTAGCTTCATATTTGCTTATGCAAACTAGTTAGGATTAGCAAAGAACAAATGAGTTTATAAAAGTATTTTGTATAGAAGAGTTGATATAATTTTACACAATTTGATGTTTTTTATCATAAGAAGCGTTCATTTAAATTTTATTTTTGGATATTTGGCAATAATGGTAAAACTCCAGTCTACTGCAGTTCATTGGCCTCCCTTTTCTTTTGAAGAATGTATTAAAATAACAATGAATAATTAACATTTTCATCATCTGAAAGTGTTGTCGTACATGGTAATTTGGGAAAAAATCAGAATTGAGCATTATTAGATTGATAGAGCAGCCATTGATACTTAAGTTTGGTCTCAAGGTTTTGGGGCTTATAAGAAATAATCAATCACTGATTCTCATCATCAGACTTTAAGAAAATTATTCATTTTTACTCAGTTTTTAAAAGGTTATCATTAATGTTAGATCACTAAATATGGGCTAAAATCCACAACAATTGGATTACAGTTTGGGTTTTTGATCATATGAAGTCTTGAGAATTTTGACAATCAGTGATTTTTGATTCAACTGATAAAAGAAAAAAATCATATTATTTCAAAATTAAACTGTTTTTTGATTCCTGTAAATGTCAAATATCACCTGGCTTTCTGTTATGTTTGTATCATATTTGACACATCAACCTTTTTCAGTTAGACAACAAAAAATATGAGTTAAAAAATCACATTTAAACAACTTTTATTATTTTTCACAAATATCTAGATTTCTTACCTGGATTTCGTTTTTCTGTAGAGAAAAATTAATAAAAATACAAATAAGCCAGTTAGAGAAACAAATTTTGCTGGATGATAAATTGTTCCAGAAGATATTGCGATAAACGATAATATTGTTTTGAGACCATTTTCAAGTAATCTAAAGGTAACGGCGTAAATAATGAAAGAACACATTCTCAAAATTTATTTTCTAATGAACATTTCACACTAAATATCCAAAATAAACAAACAAAACAACAGAAACAACAAAAGAAGAATTATAAACAAAACTGTCCTTCAAGAGAAGGGATAGTTCAAAACAAAAGATCGAAGATCAGCTTTGGTAGAAAGAGAGAAAGAAAAGAGGAAAAACTATAAGTCAAAATATAAATATAATTACTGAGCTTGATTTAATTTGTCTCTGTGATCAACTGAATTGATAGATTGATTGTTTATTGCAACATAATTTATTTCATTTCCCATCAAAACCGAAAGTAAAAGAATGAAATCCAGTTTTAATTTGATGTAAACTGTAAAAATGAGCTAAATGATCCAGTAAACTTTTGGCTCATTTTGTGTTTTTTCCACCTTAAATTTCATGACCTTTTCATGTTGAGCAAGCAGGACAGCCGTCCTCAATGTCAACTTTCTGCTCTCCGCCGACCAACCAGCATGCAAAGCAAAAGTGTCACAAAGCTGAAGGAGAATCGGGAGAAATTTCTTTGTCTCAAACTCCAACACAGATGCTTACCATTAGCATAACTTAGCAGGGAACGAAGGAGGAGCGGAGGTGTAAAATGAGGCCACACGTTGCCGGCACATCCGAGCCGCCATCATTTAGCAGCAGAGCCGAGCGCCTGCAGCAGGTGAAAATGGAATGGGAGGTTTTTCACCGCTGCCAAAAGACCTGAACTTTTTTATGAATGGACCGGAGAAATATCTGCCAAACGTCGGCTCCGGTTCTGCCAAAATTCACAATTTGCTCCTAAGAGTTCACAGCAGTTTGGGCCAACAGATCCGTCACCAAGAGGTGGTTGACTAAAACGAGCTCCGTAGCTTCTGTCTGTCGTTTTCCGTCTTTGTAGCGAATTACTTGTGTTTTTATGTAAACATTCTCCACAGAAAAGAAAGATGCAGGTTAAGAAATGCAGGTAGTTGTGAAAAATAAACAATAAATCAATGAGTTCAATTAAAACAAACTCAATAATTTCTATTTGCATTAATTAGAGTTTTTCTTTCTACCAAAACTGATCTTCAGTTTGGTGTTTTGGTCCCTTTTTCACTCATTTTTCTTTGTTTTTTCTGTTGTTTATTTATTTTGGATGTTTTCTGTCAGACGTTTGTCAGAATTTAAAGTTTATTGATCTGTCAGAATGTGTCCTTGCATTATTTATGCCATTGTATTACTTGAAAATGGTCTCAAAACAACAATGTTATAATTTATTGCAGTAATTTCTGGGACAATTTATCGTCCAGCAAAATTTGGTTTTGTGTTTTTATTTAAACATTCTCTATAGAAAAGCAAAATTCAGGTCAAGAAATGTAGATAGCTGTGAAAAATAATAAAAGTGGTAAAAGCTTTTTAAATGGGATTTTGTAACTCATACGTTTTATCTAACTGTTAGAATGTCACGTTTATTTGGTAATAATGTGTATTTTACAACCAATATATTTTACTATTATTATCAAATATTCAAAAGCAAAACATAAATGAATGCTTCTTATGATAATAAAATTATATCTACTAATCGGTACAAAATACTTTTAAGAACAACATGAACTGGATTGAAGAGCCCTAAAGGTTTTTGACAATAAATATTTTTTACTATCCGCACAGCAAAGACTTGAGAAAACTAATAAATGTTTAAGAGAATGGCACAAAAACATTAGCATTAAAAATGGGCCTGATAATTGCTCTAACTACCTCTCTCCTTTCCATCTTGATTAATCAATATGTAGATAATGAGAGCAATCAAGCCATGATGGGCATGACATTCTGGACTGGATAGGAAGTCTCTGCTTCAGTCAGAGGCGATGCCCTCGCTATTGATTTGTGTACCTTGGCACCCTGCTGACGAAATCTATTGTGACATTTCCATTTCTAATTTAAGACCCTGTGCTGCTGCATTGTTACGACCCGATGCGACGCTCAGTCGAGTCTTTCTGAGGGATTCTCACGCAAACCGAGGAACTTCACCTCTTAACTTTAATTAAATTAAGAAATTAAAACTAGAGTTTTGGCATCTGCTGGGTTGGAAATTGCTAAGTTGTTGATTTTTTGCGTTTGTTCCTATTTTGGGAAAATCCGCTTATGGTTTCAACTTCTGGGGAGTTTGATACAATAAAAGCATAAAAGAAGCAAATGACAACAGACGAGGTAAACGATCCTATCAAAAGATTTTAGATCACAAGAAATATAAGATCTTATTAAATTTACGTCGTTTTCTGTTACTTTTTAAATTTCAGTACATACACTGCAAAAACACAAATCTTAATAAATATATTTGGTGGAAATATCTCAGTACACTTATAAAAAAACAAAACTAACTTATTAACTTTTCAGTAAGATATAGCAGCTTGTTTAGAGTCAATAAATTCTTAATATTGATGAAAAAGTTCTTGTTCCATTTATTTCATAATCAACGGGTGTTGTGCCATTACCTAGCAACCCCAAGCCCAGCCTGTTACCTAGCAACCCCAAGCCCAGCCTGTTACCTAGCAACAAAGTATATATTAGATATATTATTTTATTTGTAACATGGTGAAAATGTTTTGTTATAAGTGAAATAATCTGTCAATGGAACTAGTACATTTTCAGTAATATTAGGTATTTTTCAGTTAAACTCCTGCAGAGAGTTTGTTTTAACTTTTCAGCAAAACTTACAAGAAAAAGTTACTTGCAAAACAAAGTTACTTACAAGTAGCTTTCCAGCTACTTGTAAGTTAATTTTATCTTATTTTAAGTGAGCTAAGATATTTGCACTAAACTAGATCTAAAATACTAGAATATTAGAAACACTAGATTAAAATACTAGAAATATTTTGTGTGTTTTTTGGCGACTGAAAAAAAACCTAATTGTGACTTTAATCTTAGATTTTTATATCAGACTCTTTATCAGAGTTAGATTTCTTTGTTTTTAAGTGGTTGTAATCTTCTCCTGTATCGGTTGATAATCAAACCGATGACGGTTTTAATCGTGACGATTGAAGCTCAGACGTCATTCTGACTCTGTGCCGTCTAAACGAGCCCCGTCAAAAGGTCTCCCCTCAGGAAGTGTCTTTTTGACCTCCGATCGATGACCTGGAAAGGTCAGGCCCCCAGTGAGGGCTGCGAACGACCCCTGGGGCCCGGCATGCGGGGCCGTGCGGTCGGGCCCCCAGGCGCTCGGCGGACAGACCCCTGCACACCCAGCAGATGTCAGGCAGATTAGAGAAAAACCCAAAACAGCTGCTGGATCTCAATGTTTGTTCTGCAGCTTCACTGACAGTTCGTCAAGTTTCCATCTCTCTTTCTGCTCATGCATTCTGCACTGCAAAGATATCACCACGTACTTTTGTCTAGTTTATATGTTTCTTTCCTAATATCCCAATTTAAAATCCACTGAAACCAAATAGCTTTTTAAGGCACTTAATTAGTTAATAAACTCCACCTTCGTGCCAATATAACACTGCAAAAACTCAAAATCTCAGACAGTTTTATCTTTACCAACTGAACCTTCCAGAATGTTCTCAGTAATCAAACAAAATTTTTAATTTTCTTCACTAAAATCTGTTAATGCTGCAAAAATATAAAATCTCACCAAGTATTTTCTGTCTAGTTTGTAGTTAAAATATCCAAGTGCACTTGAAATAAGACAAAACAAACTACAAGTAACTTTTCATCAAGATATACAAGATTATAAAGTCAATAATTCCTTAATATTGATAACTAAGTACTTGTTACATTATAACATAGGAATCAATCAATCAATCAATCAATCAACTTTAATAATATTAAAGAAAAAATTCTTTATTTCAGGTGTATTATTTATACTGTGTCCAATACTGTGTCCAAAGTGTGGCTTGGGGGCCATTTGCGGCCCTCGGAACAATTCTGTGCGGCCCTGGATCAGGCTGTTGATGCAGATTTAAAAACAACAGGGAATTTTTCACTGAAAACACAAAACATTCATCCAGGTTTTTGCTTTGAATTTAATTTATTTTAATAATAAAGATCAGTTAAAACAGAGTTTAGTGCATGGTTTGCTGCTTTTGGCAAACCTGCAAGACTTTTTCCGTTTTTTGTTTTAAATATACAATTTACACAAATCTGACTGCTTTGTTGTGTGTTTAGTTTATTTAACAGATAAGAATAAAAAAATAAAATAGCATGCTGTTAAAATTTTGTGGTTCTTTCAACTTTTTTGACCCCATGCAAAACGTTTGGACCACTGACGAAGACCGAAATACCAAAACACGTTAGGATTCTGAATTTAATCTCAAAACACTAAAAAATACTTAGTATGACTGAGTGTGTTTTAAAGTGTGATGTGTTTGCTTCCACCTCGAGTCGGAACCGATTCCCTTTCTCATAATTCTCAGTTTAATCTCAGAATTTTGACTTTTTTCAGAGAACTCTGAGGTTTAATCTCAGATTATTTTCCCTGAGGTCTGACTTTAATATCAGAAATATGATTATTTTCAGAGAATTTTGACTTTAATCTCCAATTTCTCAGAATTCTGATCTTAATCTTAGAATTCTGACATTTTTCCTCATAATTTCAACTTTAGTCTTAAAATACTTGGTATGATTTTGTGTCTTTTTTTTAGTGTGGGATCGCTTCAACTCACGAGTCAGAACCGACCCCCTTTCTCATAATTCTCAGTTTAATCTCAGAATTTTGACTATTTTCTGAGAATTCTGAGGTAATAGATAATTAATAGATAATTTTTTAATAGATAATTTTCTTGAGATTAAAGCCGAGCCCGGCTTTAATCTCAGATCTCTTTACTTCTTTACTCTGACTTTACGATCAGAATTCCGACTTTTTCTTGTAATTCTGATTTTAATCTCAAAATACCAAAATGCTTGGTATGATTTGTGTTATTTTTTGAAGCGTGTTGCCGTTGCTTCCAGAACCGATCCGCTGTCAGCGAGACGCGGCCAGGCAACCCGAGCCCGGCTTCATTCTGACCGACTGACTGGGCTTTCCTTCAGAGACGCAGTCGATTAGATTAGCGTTGATCATGACTCGAGATGATGGGATGTTAATCAGGACTGATCAGGCACTTAACAGCCTCTCAGATGGACCGGGCTCACAGCGGGGGCCGCAGGGCCCCCGGCCCCGCCCGGCCCGGCGGATCAATGCGCCCGTTGTTGTCGTCTGGAACGTATTGACAGCCTGCTGAAAGCAGATAAAGTATTTATAGGGGCCCGTTTTATGATTGTCATATTTCACCAGCAGAGAACCGGCAGGAGAAACAAACGAGATTTGAAGTGAGTTGTTTGTTTGTGTCGGTGACGTCCTGAGATGTCAAAATGGAGGACAGGTGGAGTCTGTGTTTCACTGCAAAAACACAAAATCTTACCTTACTACACACAAAATAAGACAAAACTAACTCAGAAGTATCTTTTTATGTATTTCCCAGTAACTGTCTTATACACTGCAAACACAGGTCCAACTTTGTCCCAATTTATTAACATCTCATTCATAAAAACCTTCATTTGAACTACGATAAGCATAGATGTTGTTTAAATCTGGAGACGACCGATGTCAAATTTATTCATATATCATTTCAAAAACAGGTTTAAAGTGCGCCAAAGTGCTACACAAAAACACTAACAATAATAAATTACCGTAAATTGGTGAGGAGATGTTTACTTTTCCGATGAAGGAAAAAGAAAACAAAAATACATTTCTCAAAAAAAATTAAACCATTAAGAAAGGCTACACTGTAAAAAAAAATCTGTAAAATTTACGGTAAAATACTGGCAGCTGTCACAACTATCAGTGTTTTACCGTAAATTTTACAGATATTTTTTACAGTGTAGTATTCATCAAATACGTCCATAAACTTGTAAATCCACTTTAATTAGAGTGAGAATAACAACAACAGACAAAGGAAAGATTAAAACTAAAGTAACAATAATAATAGTACAAAATAAATTGAAAATATATATTGAGGTATTTCAACATGGATCCAGTTACTGGTTTCCATTTAGATTTAAATTTAAGTTGTTTTTTCCATAATGTTAATCTTTATTTAATTCTGTCTCTCCAGTCCATAAAACTGGGAGTTTATGTTCCTAACCAAGAAGAACTAAAACATTTCTTTGCAATCAGAATTAAGACTTTAGTCAATCATTTATTGTCCTTGTTCAAGGAGCTTGTTTTAAGGTAAATAATTCTTTAATACTGATTAAAAAGTTCTGGTTCCATTGGCAGATAAATTTATTTACAACCAGATATTTTCCCCATGTTATAAGTGAAATAATCAACCAGTGGAACCAGAACTTTTTCACCAACATAAATGAATTATTTACGTAAAACAAGCTCTTAAATCTTGCTGATCTCATCTTACTTTCACATTAGTTTTGTCTTAATCAGATGTTTGCACTAGGAAAAAAAACCTTAATGATTATTTGTTTTTGTTGTTTTCTGTGTGTAAATTACACTGCAAAAACATTAAATCTTACCAAGTAATTTAGGTCTAGTTTTTGTGCAAATAAGACAAAACTAACTTACAGGTAACTTTTTTGTAAGATGTAGAAGCTTGTTTAAATAAATAATTCTTTAATATTGATGAAAAAGTTCTAGTTCTAGTTTTATTGGCAGATTATTTAACTTATAACAAGATAAGTTCATTTAACTGCCAAAAGAACAAACTCATCAATATTAAAGAATTACTGAATTAAAACAAGTTTCTATATCTTGCTGAAAAGTTATTTTTAAGTTCATTTGTCTTATTTTAAGGGAAATAATACATTTTCACTAGAAGCTAGACCAAAATTACTTGGTAAGATCTTGTGTTTTTGCAGTGTATGAGTTTATTTTTCCTCCTGAGCTCCTTAGAAATGTTTTAACTTTTAATATTAAACTTGATGTGACGCCGTTGTGATTCAGGTGTGTTTGTCTCTTTGTCTCGCGCTGCAGTGGCTTTCCACGGACTGCAGCTGAAGATCAAGCGGGAGCTGCACAGCCCGTGCTCAGAGCTGAGCTCCAACTGCAGTCAGGAGCGGCCCTTCAAGCTCCAGTATGGGGAGAAGTGTCCGTACAGCATCAGGTGGCCCGCCGCGCACTTCACCTGTTAAAACATGGCTGGCGCTTCATCTGAAGGGCTGTGCACAAGACGCCCAGATGAAACTTGTTACTAACATGAAGGAGTGTTCATGAACGTCTATGTTTGAATGTTTATCAAGTGTTATTTGGTAAACAAATGAAATAAAGTGTATTTATTTGGCAAATTTACCAAATAAAGTGTTATTATTTGGTAAATTTACCAAGTAAGTGTTATTATAAATAATAAAACTTACTTATAATAATAAATGGTAATAATAACATTTATTTGGTAAATTCACCAAATACATTATTATTTGGTGAATAACGACACTCGTAATGCAAAGTTTACACTTTTAATTTACTTTTAATCAGAGTTGGGTAGTAATCACAATAATCAATAAATCAATTAATTGTATGATAAATTAAGATTAGCTCTATAATTTCCATTTGCATGTTTTTCTCTCTTTCTACCAAAACCTTTTTGACTAAAGTCTTCAGTCTGATGTTTTGGTCTGAACTAGCCATTTTTGTTTACAGAAACTTTATTTATTTGTTGTTTCTGCTGTTTTGTTTATTTATTTCAGATAATTAAAATGTCTTCCAGTTCCAGTGTTAAATGTTCATTAGAATTTGAAGTTTTATTCTTACATTATTATCGCTAATAATATTACCTGAAAATGGCACCAAAACAACAACATTATCATTTATCAATAAATGATAATGTTGTTTTGTGACCAACAGTCATAAACATAAAACTCCTTCATGTTTATTATTGCACATCTTTTCAAATAACCAAAACTTGCATTGTTGTAACATGTCCAGCTTGGCTACAGTAACTTATTTCACCTCATCTGTGTCGTTCTGGACTCGGTACCAGAACGTTCTGGACTCGGTACCAGAGCGCCACAGTTCCCTGACATCTGGGTTGTTTTGTTGCCGCAGTGCCTATGAGCAGAAGCACCACACAGGAATGAAGCCCTCCAGCCCAGTGACGCCCCCCTGCAGCACCCCGGTGTCCCCCCTGCACCATGGCTCGCCCACGCCCAAACCGGACCGGACTTACGCCCACATCCCGCCCTCGCAGCCTCTCCCGGACAGCGCCTACTCCATTGACCACAGGTACCGCCGCAACGTCACCATTAACCCGCTGGTTGCCCTGACAACGGACCGTAATGGTGCCCCAGTGTTTATTAACTGGCCAGAGGGGAAAACAACTTTGGCAGAACATTATTGTCCTATTAGCTCTAGATAATAGCAAAACACTCAATCTGAGAGTATTTGTTTCTAGTTTCTACTGCAAATATCTTCTTACACTTGAATTAAGACGAAACTAACGTAAAAGTAACTTATCAGGAAAATATAGAACCTTGTTTTACGTAAATAATTCCTTGGTTTTCATGAAAAAGTACTAGATCTGTTTATTGCGCCGTTACCTAGCAACCCCAGCCAAGCCCAGGCCGTTACCTAGCAACCCAGTATTGAGTCCATTGGCAGATTATTTCACTTACATTGAAATTGTCTTGTTTTGTAATGTGTTTTTGAAGTGTAAAAAGATACTTTAAAACGCCACCACATGGCTATGAAAAAAAGCCCTTAAAAATAGGATTATTTACCTTTTTTGTCTTTTACCAGCAGCATTTTAGAGTTGCTCTACTTTTATTGAGATTTTTTCTTTTACAAACTTTCATTCCTGCCTTTCTGAGGGGAAAAATTTGCTTTTTTTTTTTTTTTTGACAAACTTCCAACAGTGTCTTCAGTCAGACTTCTTCAAATTTGCTGCAATACAGGCAGCTACAAGAGATCTCTCCTGCCAACAGCCATCACTTTAACTAAGAATTTGAGTTAATTTGAGTTTAGTATCTTTGAATTTGAGTTTTCTTACCCCTCCTACAACTTAACAGTGTTGAAAAATACTTAAAACAATTAATTGCTTATAGAAAAAGTGTTATTTTTCTATCTTTTTTTATTATTTCTCCCATTTTTTATTGTGTTATTGTGTGCCTAATGTGTCTGGTGACTGTTTTCCCAGATTTCGACGCCAGCTCTCTGAGCCGTGCCACTCGTTTCCCTCCCCGCCAACGATGGCCCGGGACAGCCGGCCCATCTACCACCGGCAGCTGTCGGAGCCCAGCATCCCCTTCCCCCCTCAGGGTTTCAAGCAGGAGTACCCGGACCCCCTGTTCGAGCACCCGGCCATGATGGGCGCGCCGCTGCCCCACGCCTACCCAGCCAGCATGATGATCAAGCAGGAGCCCAGGGACTTCACCTACGACTCAGGTGAGAGGCTGACGGCTTGATTTCACTTTTTTCACCCGCAGAAGATTCATTTCATCAGCGAGAGGCAATAAGCAATAAATCAGTTAATTTGCTTTTCTCATTTTTTGTCTAATTAAGTTAGCTTTAATTAGTTCTTGGAGTGGGTTTGCTAGTTTTTAAATGTTTAGTTTCAGTTTAGTTTGTAGCAGTTAGTGGTAGCTTCAGTTTTTCACACCTAGCTTGATTTAAAAATTTCAAAAAGGCTAAAGCAAGTTTCTTTAGACATTATTATGTTATCACCTTTTTAATACTTGAAAATGGTCTTTAAAAAACAATTTTATTGTTTATCGCCATAACTTTTGGGAAAATATATCGTCCAGCAAAATTTGTTATCGTGACAAAGAGGGAAGGTTATTATTGTTAACTAAAACTAAAGAAATGACAAAAGCTGAAACTGAGAAAACATTTCCGTTTAAATAAATGAATTAATAATAAATAATTAATGGGGAGAAACTATAGCTAACTGGAATTATATCTAATGTTTATTCAACATTACATATAAGCTCATTTCAATTGCGATTAATTCATTTCTTACCTAAATCCAATACTTAGACCTGTTTGAACACCTATAAATCAACCGAAGTATGAAAAACTAAAACCACCACAGTAACTACTAAAAACTAAAACCATAACAGTAACTACTAAAAACTAAAACCACCACTGTAACAACTAAAAACTAAAACCACCACTGTAACAACTAAAAACTAAAACCACCACTGTAACAACTAAAAACTAAAACCACTACTGTAACTACTAAAAACTAAAACCACCACTGTAACAACTAAAAACTAAAACCACCACTGTAACTACTAAAAACTAAAACCACCACTGTAAAAACTAAAAACTAAAACCACCAC